>NC_047674.1:61218973-61362055 GCF_011762505.2 Arvicanthis niloticus | reverse complement strand
TTCTTTTGTGTGTATATTTACCTGCATATATGCAACATACATGATAGTCTGCCTGTTACCCAAAAGTCTAGAAGGAAGGTCAGATAGATACCCTGGCACTAGCATTAGCAAAAAATTTATGAGATGAAAATTGGACCTAGATCCTCTATTAAACAAAAAGTCCTTTAATGGCTGAGCAATTTCTCTAGCCCCAAGAACCATGTCTTAAAACGCATGCTTCTTAGGACTGGTATGGTTTCACAAAACACTTGCCTAGCCTGCATGAGTCCCTGAGTTCTATCCTCATGCAGTTTATACAAACAAAAAACAGACTTAAAAAATTAAAAATAAAACTGAAACATTGACTACTTACATCAAAAATCTGCTTTAGAAAAAAATGAAGGAGGCTGAATTATACCGTTCAGCAG
Organism: Arvicanthis niloticus; assembly: GCF_011762505.2. NCBI lineage: Eukaryota > Metazoa > Chordata > Mammalia > Rodentia > Muridae > Arvicanthis > Arvicanthis niloticus. The sequence goes on along the minus strand of NC_047674.1, from coordinate 61,361,648 downwards.
TTAAAAGAGACTGGTTGTTTTCCAGGACGCAGGTTTGATTCCCAGCACCCACATGAAGCTCATAACCAACTGGTCACTCTACTTCTAAGGTTTAATGTACTTCTGGCCTCCATAAGCACCAAACACACATGTGGTACACAGACATATAAAAAGGCAAACCAGCCATACATATAAATAAAAATAAATAAATAATTTTTTTCTTTTTCAGTAATTAGTGGTTCTTTAGGTACTAAACACGAGTTGCTTATTAGTGAAGAGCGTTTGCCTTACAGTTAGAAGGAAGCATCCCTGAGTGGTGGCATCAGTAGAGGATGACTGAATGCCTGAAGTCCAGAGATAAGTTTATCATGTTCAATGCTAGAAAACAGCCCCAAAGAATGAGAAGTGTGGCATAATGTAGACCCCGCTCCCTCCGAGCTATGGATGTCTCTGAACAACTTACATAAAGGAGCAAAGAGAGAGTAACCTTAGGCAAGTCATCTTAGGTTCTCAGAGAGATGTGGGTTGTTTGAGTAAGGCCATGTTTAGACTGTCCTAGGAACAGAGCAGGTAGTCTGGAGTTTAAGAAAACGCTTGTGGCTCTGGAAGGTCACAAAGAATGAGTGAATCCTGTGGCTGATGGGGAGGAAGATGAGGATAGAGACAGGCCAGCTGTCATTTCAGGATGACTGTGACCACTGTCTTAGGAGTCCCAATTGGCCTTGTTGGTAGTGCCCTTATGTTTTGGAGATAGGGAGGCTAGAAGTTCCCAATAGCCTGATGTTTGACAAAGCAAGCTAGGTGTCAGGAATTAGTGAGAGGCACACACCTATACAAGCAAGACTTAGGCAGGAGAATGATTAGCACAAGACCAGCCTTGAGTGGCAACAACAACAACAACAAAAAAAAGTATTTCTGCAATTAACTGACATACAAATTTTAGCTATTTATCTCCAAAATGAGGTCTGCCCCCCAAAGGCTTCCAACTGACCTCAAGGAAGATCCTGGATCCTGCGCAGACCTAAGAAAAAAGTGACCTAACATTGTTCTACTTACATGAAGTCTAATTCCCAGTGAGATGGCCACATACTGTAGTCAAGTAAAAAAAGTAAAATAAAATGTACTTATGTCATTTTTAAATTTTACTTGTTTTTGTTTGTTTGTTTCCCTTGGAGACAGGTTTTTCCTGTGTAGCCCTAACTGTACTGGAACAAGGTCTCTATACCAGGCTTGAGTTGAACTTACAGAGATCCACCTGTCACTGCCTCCTGAATGCTGGGACCAAAGGTCTGTGTCACCATGCCCCAGTTATTTATTTGTTTGTTTGTTTGTTTGTTTGTTTATTTATTTTTGGGCCACTGTCTCACTATGTAATTCAGGCTAGGCTTGAATTTGATATGAAGACAAGGCTGGCATCAAACTCACTGAAATCTGCCTGCCTCTGACTCCCAAGTGCTGGGATTAAAAGTGTGTATCACCACAACCAGCTTTGAACAGTAACTCTTCTGTTTGTAAACATTTGTAATTTGACATGGATGTAAACTATGTATAGTCTTAGAAATAAAAGGAACTGTAATTAGTTCCTTTTCCGGAGTGTTGTTTAATTGATTTTCTCAAGTCTTACAACGTAGCTCCAACTGTTCTAGAACTTGCTTCGTAGACCAAGCTGGCCTAACTAGCCTCAAACTTGTGGCAGTCAATTTTCCTGCCTCTGTCTTCCAACTGTAGGAATTATAAGCACGAACCTTGATGCCTAGGTTTTGGGTTTGGGCTTTTTCCATTTTTCCCCCCTTTGGCAATGTCTCACTGTGCACTTCATTACCCTGGCTGGTTTCAACTCTATAATCCTGCCAAGTCCCAGCTCCTGCTGAGCCTGGCTGGGTGTTACTATTTTAAGAACGTTGAGAGTACTTACTTCCTACCTCTCAAGAAGTCTCATCAGCACAGTACAGCAGTAATATGGGAAAGCCTGGCCCCTCACCACTGCCTTTGATGGGTGTATTCTCATGACAGACCAGGCTACAGAACAGTAATGACCACTGGTGCTCTGTTTCACTGACTGGATGCCTTAGTGTTACTTTCCACAGATACTGCCCTCTCTAGTACTGCCAACTCCTCTGCCTGCCTTATGAGAATGCCAGTCTTTTCCCACTACCTTAAAAAAACTTCCAGGTACTAATGGTCTGTCATATGCTGTGCAGAGGCTTGCAGAGTTTGTGAGGGCCTGTGTTTTGACTGAATGGATTTGGTAGTATAGAATTTTTTAAGTTTGGAGGCTAGAGATTATGGCTCCGTGGTTAAGAGGTCCTGGCTGCTCTTCCACAGGATCTGGGTTCAGTTCCTAGCATCAACATGGCAGCTCACAAATGTTTGTTATTCTAGTCTGGGTTGGCGGAGTGGTGTTCTGACACCTTCTTCTGGTCTCTGTGGGTACTCCAGACATGCAGTGCACATACACACATTCAAGTAAAAAAAAATCATGTTATTAAATGAAAAATTTTTTACTTAATATTTTTATTTTGATTATTTGGGAATTTCACGTCATATGCCCCAATCACAGTCAGTTCCCAGTTCTCCCAGGTTCATTTCCGACCTTTTTATGACCTGCTCCCCCCCCAAAAAAAATAAAGGGAAAAATATTCATTTATTTAAAAAAGAAATTTAAGGCTGGGTGTGACAGTGCCATGCCTTTAATCCCAGCATTTGGGAGGCAGAGGCAGGGAATTATTGTGAGTTCAAGGCCACCTGCTCTACAAAGTGAGTTCCAGGACAGCCAGGGCTACACAGGAAAACACTGCCTCAAAATACAAAAACAGGGTTGGAGAGTTGGCTCAGAAGTTAAGAGCACTGACTGTTCTTCCAGAGGTCCTGAGTTCAATTCCCAGCAACCACATGTGGCTCATAGCCGTCTATAATGGGGTCTGATATTCTCTTCTGCTGTGTCTGAAGACAACAACTACAGTGTACTCATATACATAAAATAAATCTTTAAAAAAATACAAAAACAATGAAGGAAGGAAGGAAGGAAGGAAGGAAGGAAGGAAGGAAGAAGGAAGGAAGGAAGGAAGGAAGGAGAGAAGCAAGGAAATTGAAAACTTCTTGTTTAGAATATCAACTCTGTAGCTAGTTTTCTTTGGGTCTTTCAATAGTATGTCCTAAAAGATCAAAGAGGTGATAGAAAGGGAATCTCCCTGAGCACTTTGTTTCTTTTAAAGAAAGGCATTTCTGTGTAGCTTTAGCTAACACAGAGCTTGTTATATAACCTGCCTGAGCTGGGCAGTGGTGGCCCACGCCTTTAATCCCAGCACTTAGAGGCAGAGACAGGTAGATTTCTGAGTTCAAGGCCAGCCTGGTCTACAAAGTGAGTTCCAGGACAGCCAGGGCTATACAGAGAAACCCTGTCTTGAAAAACAAAAAACAAAAAACAAAAAACAAAAAAGAATTATATATATATAATTATATATATTTTATATATATATATAATATATATATTATATATATAAAATATATATTTATATATATATAAAATATATATTTGTTTTTGTTATTATATATATAATATATATAATATATATAATTATATATATATATATAAATAATTATATATATATATATATATATATATATATATATATATCTGCCTACGAACTCCCAGAAGTCCTTCTGCCTCTACCTCCCCAATGCTAGACTCAAAGCATGTGTCATTGCTGTGCCATTGCCCTGGCACTTTAATGTTTCCAGAACTTTAAACAAGCCTCTATGAAAATGTCAGCATCACTTTTTAAAAAGGCTAAGGAACTATACCAAACTAAAGAAAACTAAAAATAGAGGACAACTACCTATACATGCAAATGTTTAAAGAAGAGGAAAAATAAGCTATGAAGGACATTTTTGGGTTACCTAAGAAAATTAGGCACTCACACATATTATATTAATATTAAACTCACTGCAACTGTGAACTGAACTGAGATTACATAAAGATATTGTCCTAATTAAGATTCCTATTGCCATGATAAAACTTGACCAAAAGCAACTTGGGGAAGAAAGGGTTTATTTTAGCTTATTCTTCCACATGTACAGTCCATCACTAAAGGAAGTAAGGACAGAAACTCAAGCAGGGCAGGAACCCGGGGGCAGGAGCTGCAAGGCCGTGGAGAGGTGCTGCTTACTGGCTTGCTCCCGATAGTTTCCTAAGCCTTGTTTCTTACAGACCCCCCAGGACCACCAGCCAGTGGTAGCACCACCCACAATAACTAAGAAAATGGCCTACATCTGTATCTCATGGAGACATTTTCTCAAATCAAGAACCCTTCTTTAAGATAAAGCTAGCTTGTATCAAGTAAACATAAAACTATCCAGCACAGGTGTTTTATATTTATATAAACATATATATATATAATATATATATATATATATATATATATATATATATATATATATACATGTGTATATATAGTAATACATTTATATATAATATAAAATACCTACATATTTTATATTATATATAAAGTGTGTGTATGTGTTACAAACAAGTAAAACCTAAGGGAAGAAACATATGGAATAGTCTTTATCATTGGTCTCATGACTTTATAATTTTATGACTTTAATTGTAAGACAAGACTTCTCTGTGTAGCCCTGGCTGTCCTGGAACTCTCTCTGTAGTCCAGGCTGGCCTTCAATTCAGAGATTCAACTGAATGTGCCTCCAAAATACCTGGATTAAAGGTGTGTGTGACCACTGCCTGGATATAACTTTTAAAATGTAAAATTTAAATATTTAGAGCACTGAAGAGACAGCTCAGCAGTTATGAGCACTTGTTGCTATTGCAGGAGGATCAAGATTCAGTTCCCAGTCCTACATCATGGCTCACAACCATCTTAACTCTAGCTCCAGGGGATCTGATGCAGCTTCAAACCTCCTTAGGCACCATGTGCATATGGTACACATACATATATACATACAATAAAGGTAAATAAAAATTTAAAGTTATTTCCAACTGGATGTGATGGCACACACCTTTAATTCCAGCATTAGAGGCAGGAGATCTCTTTGAGTTCGAGGCCAACCTAAGCTACACAGGGAGGTACTGACTCAAGAAGAGAAAGAACAAAGTTATTTCCAAATAAGTTTTATTTTTGCTTGGTTGGGATGCATGAAAAGGCCAGTCCTACTGATCCAAAGCTGCAGGATCCCCATAACACAGGGCAACAACAGGATAACTGGGAGGAGGACCCCTGAGGATCCAATATTGATGGTGTCACCAAAGCCAGAGATCCTGCAGCTTTGGAATAGCAGGCCTGGTCCTTTCATGAGTCCCAACCATTTGACTATGATATATATTTTGGGGTGGGCCATCTCAGAGCCCACTATCAAAGTGGATCAGGGCCTGGGTGGTAGGAGAACTGGTCAGCCCATCCATCGGCTCTCCCTTATCAGCACCACCAACATGGGCTCTCCAGCACTATTCTGGCTAGACTACTCAATGCCACCATTAGCAGGAGGCAGGCTCAGCTCTCCCAACTCCCAACAGGAGGGAGGGGAGGAGAGAGGAACAAGCATTGACCCTCTGGGCTACCTTACTTGTACCTCACCACCAGGGTCAGGACTGCTGTGCAGTCCAGGCAAGGTACAGTGTTAGCTCTCACAAGTGCTATAGCTGCATGGCTCTGTCTCCTGAATGCTAGAATTAAAGACGTGTACCACCACACCCAAACTTAAGCTTTATTTTTTTCTTATAAAAATCAATAATTAATTGGGGCTGTCTTGCAAGTTTAGAGGTTCAGTCCATTATCATCAAGGTGGAAGCATAGCAGCATCCAGGCAGGCATGGTTCAGGAGGAGCTGAGAGTTCTTCATCTTTATCTGTAGGCTGCTAGGAGAAGATTAACTTCCAGGGAGCTAGGAGGAGGGTCTTAAAACCACACCCACAGTGACACACTTACTCCAACAAGGCCACACCTACTCCAACAAGGCCATACCTCCTAATAATACCACCCACTGGGCAAAGCATATCCAAACCGGCACAGGTGGCCATGCCCAGCTTTTATGTGGAACCTTGGAGTTTGAACTCAGGCCCTCTTCCTTTCACAGGAAATGCACTTATCCAATGAGCCATCTCCTCAGCTTTCTGAATGACTATTTCCTAACTCTTGACTAAATGTTGCTCTTATCTGAGCAGATTATCCTGCTTCCAAAGATGTAGAAGAATAATAATGACAGTCAGGATTACATGGATTCTAACAGAATTCCCTAGTTCACAACTTGATTAGCAAAAACACAGCACACTCTGATGTATCTCCATGGTGAGGCATGAGGTGAGACCCTGCCTAGATAAATAAATTAGATAGGTAGGTAGGCAGGTAGATAGATAGATAGATAGATAGATAGATAGATAGATAGATAGATAGATAGATAGACAGACAGACAGGGAAATGGCTCGGTGGCAAAGTGCTACCCTAGTATGAATGAGGACCCAGATTCAACTTCCAGCACACCACAAATACTCTCATGAGTTCTTGAAACCATACAGACAGTTCCATTTAAGAAAGTAATAAAAGGAGTGATGGTGGATTCCCAGTTCAAAGGCATTCAGAAGGCTGAGGCAGGAGGATCATGTCTCTGGCCTCTGAGATATCCTATTTCTAACAAAAAGGAATAAATCAAAACAGTTTAGGTTGTCCTTTACACAGGTGGTTCTCAACCTGTGGGTCATGACCCTTTGGGGTCAAATGCCCTTTGCACAAGGGTCCATATCAGATACTCCAGGGACTATATTAAAGTGCTGCAGCTTTAGAAAGGTTGAGAACCACCCCTTTATAGTGTTTTATTTTCTAAACTAATCAAATAGGCATGTCCCCAGAAAGGCCATGGTGCATTGAATAGCTGTCCCTACCTTTGGGAAGGACCACTTTGTCAATAGTCCAACAAGCAGCACTAACTGAACTGAGTAGGTTACAGAACACAGGAGAGGACATGGAAGTCGGCCATGCATCTGGGGAGTTGGGAGAAGTCGGAGGGAGAGCTGAGATTGAGTATGTACTGCAGTATTAGAGAATAAATAAAATATATTTAAATGAGTAGAAAATTGTTTTAACTTAACTTCAGGGTACATCTTAATTTACGAACAGTTAGCTTCAGGTGTGAATCTGTAGGTATAAAGAACATGAAGCTATATAGATACACACAGACACACACAGACATGCACACACATACATATACACTGTGCTGGACTGTGACTAATTGATACAGTTGTCCTCAGCTGGATTCCTAGCACTGGAGACCGAAAAATAAAATAAAATATGAAATAATTGCATACTTATTTTTCCACTCTTCACTATGTATTGGAAAATAAAGGTGTTGCTGCCAATACTTGTTTAGAAACAGGAAAGGAAGGCAAGTCAGCTGGCCTTTGTCACTTGCACCATTTCTGGAAGGCTTGTGTGCTTACATACATAGAATCAGACAAGTGGCAGCTTGGGAAGAAACAAGATCTTTGTTTTCTAATGGTAATTGATTGTGAATAATAGGATTTCCCAATCACTATGGGCACAGCCCAGCCCAGGGGTAGATTCCTTGAACTCTACTGTTAACCACATCATATTTCTCAGGTGATTTGATTTGAAGAGCACCCAGTCTATTAAGTCACAGATGGGCTATAATATTGGCATATTATAAGCTAAGACATCTCTGGAACCTTTGGAATCTTTCCTTTGCACTGCTTAAAACTACCACAACCTTTAGCTTCAAACAAGATGTTTCTGTAATGAAAGCACTTGTCTTTTAGCCACAGCTTGAATATTTTTGACGCACGTTCAGTCAACACAATGATGGACTTATTAGTGTGTTGATTTCTTCTGCGAGATCTAGGTTGCTTCCTGATGGAGAGTGTTCCAGTGTAGCCACTTCCAGGGAAGATCACACCACTCTCTGGTTTTTTGCCTTGCAAGTATTGAAATGCCAATACTTGCATTAAATGCAACACAGTGCAATAAATGCATTGAAATACCCTCTCACATAGAACCAAATAAGACATCAGATTCAGCTTAACAGTGGACTGGCTTCAGAGGTGGAGCTACATCAATTGAACAAAATAGCAAACTCAGAGAAAGACAATACCAATATGCTACTCTTTTACAGGTCATAGGTAGAAGGAGAAAGAGAGGACTTGGTGATCCCATTTTGCCCAAAGATAGGGCCTTGCCATACTGGATAGTAAACCAGACTTATTTGGCATGGGCAAAAAAATGTAAAAAGAGGGACCTTTCCAACTGAAATGCTGGTATCTAAGAACAACCAGTTCCCCACTGAACTTGATCTGAAACAGAGTTTGCACATACCTGTGACCCCAGCATTCAGGAAGAAAGGCACAACATTATGAGTATCAGACAAGGCTAGCTATACAGCAAAACCTGAGACACAAGGGTGTGTGTGTGTGTGTGTGTGTGTGTGTGTGTGTGTGTGTGTAAGGAAAAAAAAAAGGGAGATAAACCATCTAGGGCTGATGTCATGATTCAGTGTCAAAACATGTTTTGTATGTGTAAAGCCATGGGTTTCATCCTCAGTACCAAAAAGAGGTAGAGGAAATGTATCCTAAAAGTGGTGTTAGTGAAACTGGAGGTTCAGCTGGTTAAGAACACCGACTCTCTTGCCAAAGACCTGGGTTCAATTCCCAACACCACATGGAAGCTTACAGCCATCCTTAGCTCCAATCCCATGGAGCCTCTTCTGTCCCTCACAAGCTTCTACACAAACATATTGCCAGGCATAGTAGCACATGCCTTTCTTTACTCCCAACACTTGGGAAGCAGAGGCAGGCAGATCTCTTGAGTTTGTGTCTAGTCTGATCTACAAATGGAGTTCCAGGACAGCGAGTGCTACACAGAGAAACATTGTTTCCATTAATTAATTAAAATTATTTTGCTGGGCAGTGGTGGTACACACCTTTAATCCCAGCACTTGGGAGGCAGAGGCAGGTGGATTTCTAAATTCGAGGCCAGCCTGGTCTACAGAGTGAGTTCCAGGACAGCCAAGGCTATACAGAGAAACCCTGTCTCGAAAAAAAAAAATTAAAAAATTTATAATTACTGTCATTGTAATTATTATTATATATAACTATCCACTTAGTTGAGGTTTCAAATCTGACACCAAAGCCCTATGGTGCCCTCTCCACCAGGACAAATCAGGCCTGTCACTCAGGCCTGTCCCTCTTACACAGCAGAGCCATCATGCCTATTTCAATTTCATTCTCTGTGACCCAGCTCTTATAACATGATGAAAAGACAAGGGAGAAGGCAGTGCCAGCAGATGGGGTCTGTCTCACCCATGAAGCACTTCCCAATACACTCTGGACCCTTGTCAACGAAGTGGCAAATTTGGTTTGCCCAGAGTCCAGTAGTATAACTGTCAAGTCACTGTGTAATGGCTACTAGATGATTTGGGAACTTACCAAGGGCATGGCTACAGCTTCGACAGGATTCTGTCAAACTGACAATTATCTGCTGGAGGTCTCCTCTTGGTGGAGTAGGAGAGGGGTTGGGGTTTTTCCAGCCATTGCATTTACAGGACTCCTCTGCCTAGAAATGGGAATAAAGAGAGAAACAGAACTCTTGTAGCAAGTACATATGGACAGTTTTATAAGAGACCAACACATATTAGTTATCTGACAGTGATTTACGCATGCACTAAGTAATTTTCTATATATGTAAGAGTAACAAAATGGGGGGGGGGGGGAGAGTGCTTTTGGAGAGACTTCAGATTTGCTTCTGCTGGTTGTACCTACAGCTCAGACATTTTGCTATTGCACTCCTTGGAGGATTGCTCAGGGAATGGTCTGATCAAAGACAGTCCACAACTTCATAAAACAAGCAACACCTCCAAACAGTGAGAGGACAAGAAAGAGTTTACAATGTTTGATATAAATCTCAAGTTTTCCTGAAAACTCACACCTCCTTTGCTCTGTAGAAAAGAATAAAGCTGACTTATTCAGCTTCTGTGCAGTGACCTCAGCTACAAAATGGAGATCAAACATGAAGGGCACATCATTTACTCTACCAGGCCCACCATACTGTGTGATGGAAAGGCTTTCAAGTAGTGTCCTTAACTGAAAGATTGCTGGTACCTTTGGAAAGCCCTGTTTCTTCCCCAATATCGTTTACTGGTGTTCTCAATACGTCTATTAAAACAGTGGGCTCTGGCTGCAGTGAAAGACTATCTCAAAAAATAAGGTGGACAGCTCCAAAAGACCTGACACTCTTATCTGGACTATGCCAGAACTTATCCTTATATATGTGTGTGTGTGCATACACACACACACCATAATTTGTTAAAATAATAATAAGGTGGAGAGGGATTGAGGAAAAGCCAATCAAATCTTGAACCCTGGCCTCCACCCAGCACCCCAGCTGCATTTCTACTGACCCCTAACTAACCCCCTTCAGGACAAGTCAAAACTACGGGATCTAAGAGGGTTGCTGGGATAACTACAAGACAGTCTCTAACTCCATTATAACACTACTGAAAACCAACATGCCCTACCTAACACCATGACAGTTGACAACTGCCATGCAAGAACTAGAAAGGACCCCAAAAGAAGAGGGAAAAAGCAGAGGTTTGTTGTTTCTTAGGTGTTGGTTAGTGGATTGGTTGGTTCTGGGGTTTTGAGACAGGATTTCTCTGTGAAGCCCTGGCCATCCTGGAGTTCGTTCTGTAGACCAAGCAAGCTGGCCCTGAATTCAAAGATTCACCTGCCTCTGGCTCTCAGTTTCTGTGACTAAAGGTGTGTGCCACCATTTCCCAGCCAGAGGCAGAGCTGAAATTCCCCAGAAAACTTCTGCCCATTCCCAGAAGACCATATGAATATTTTCCTCTGCATAAGCTTGTATTCCCTTCTATTTCCCGTCTCTATAAGAACAGAGAGGGTGGCTCTCAAGTTGATCTTACACTTCTTTGTTTAGCTAAGAACAAACTCCTTGCTTCTGCTCAATCAGGTATCATGGTTGCCACAATTCCAAGAGGAGGGAAAAACGGAGATTGAGATGTAAAACTGCAGCATTTTTGCTAGATGTGAGAGAAAACAAAGAGCCTTTTCTGGAGCAGCAAGCCACCAGGCAACACGAAATGAGCAAATTACATTTCAAAGCATCAGTGCAGAACAGGAAGAAAGAAAAAGACAAATACAGCTGAGTGACTGAAAGCAGAAGAGAAGGTGCCCTGTAAGAATGACTGCAAAGAGGACCGTTCCCGTCTGAGGCTGGTGGGCTGGAGTGCAGCCAGGAAGGTAGAAAAGCAGAGGAGAGGGAAGGTGGCGAAAGGAAGGAACCATGTGAGGCCACATGAGCAACTACAGCTCTACCTTAACTGCAATCAGCCCTCTCCAGGGAGTTAAATGGTAGGTGCCCTGCGACCTCCCTTCTTTTTCTCTCCTCCTTTCTCCTCTGGTCACCCAACCCAGAATCCACACTTCCTCTCCTTGATAACAGTCACAGAAGCTTGTAAGAAACCTATCTATACCTTTTCTGTTACTAATTTCCATGAAGAATCATCTTATTTCCTTTTTCTTTAAGTTTCCAATCCAGAATCAACCAGGCAATCTGTGACAAAGACAGCACAGTCCTATTAACACAGCAGAGAAGTAAAAGCCCCTGACAGATGGAAGAAGCACCAATGCTTAGACCAAGGCCCAAAAAGAGAACGTGAGTGAGATAAATTTAAAAATAGACAGCAATGCAGCTGGGTGAGGGGGCACACACCTTTAATCTTCTAATCACAAAACTCAGGAGGCAAAAGCAGGAGGATCTCTGAGTTCAGTGACAACCCGGTCTTTAGAACACATTCCAAGGTAGACAGGACTGCCTTTAAAAAACCTTGCTTGAAAAACCAAAAATAAATAAATAAACAAACAAACAAATAAATAGAGATCAAGGAGTTATCACAACGATGGCAGGTGTTCAAGTCCAAGCATTTCTCATTAGATTTACTTCTCAGGTTTACTTCAGAGTTAGAGTTCAGCTGAGTAGGAACAAGAAGTCTGACCTCTTAGGGAATTATATCATTGAAGACTTTCACTTCACTCACCATGGCAGCCACACCCATATTTTCTAAAAATCCTTCCACGTTTAGAGGGTGACCCCAAGATCTCACCCATGTTAGGCAGTGCTTTCCCAATCTGAGCAGTCCTCAACCCCATAACTTTCTACAAGCTCAATAATTTTGCTTCTGAGACACTAGCAGCCACAGCCTAGATCCTCTTCCTTGGAAGGCTGCTCAGTACAGAGAGCAAACTGGTGGAAACTCTGGATGGAAGAGAACAAAGCCTTTACTACCCCTGCTGAAGGTGCAGAACAAGAAGCTGTATCAGCGTTGAGCATCAAATTTCATGATTCAAAGCTGAGCATGATGGCATATGTCTTTGTTTAATCCCGGCACTTGAAAGGCAGAGAGGTGTGTAGTAGGTCTCTGACTCCGAAGCCAGCCTGGTCTACATAGCACGTCCCAGGGCTACACAGAGAGACATTGTCTCAAACACACACAAACACACACAGACACACACAGACACACACACACACACAGAGACACACACACACAGACACAGACAGACAGACAGACAGACAGACACACACACACACACACACACACACACACACACACACCCTAGAATTCAAGGATCTAGGAACTGGGGGATGATTTAGCAAGGACCCCTTGTGCAAACATGGTCCTGAATTCAAATTCCCAGCACCCAAGTCAAAGTCAGGTGTTGAGGCAGAGGGAAAATAAAGGATAGTTAGATCTTTCGAGTCACCAGCCTACTCCAGGGTCAGTGTTTCAAGGGAATAAAGGCTGAAAATGATAAAGCCCTCTGGCTTTCTTGTATGAGTGTGTATATGCATATACACATACACATACAGACACATACACGAGATTTATTTGACAACAACAAAAAGGAACTGAAGGACCTGGTTGGGCTTGGTTGCACATGCCTGAATCATCAGCTTCTCAGGAAGCAGAGAGAGCAAGAGGGTTGGTTGTCAATTCAAGCTCAACAGAGCTACAAAGGGAATTCAACGCCAGCCTAGGTAGTTTAGTAGTAAGGCTCCTTAAAAACAAAAACATTTTAAAAGGGGAGATGTGGCTTAGTGGCAGAGCACTTGCAAGTGAGAGACTGTAGATTCAATTCCCAGTACTAGGGGAGGAAAGAGAATTCAAGAATCCAAAACTTTTATCTATGTGGGGTTACTTATAAAAGCCCAACGACTTATGTTGTACATCCATATGTACAGACAAAACACTCCTGTGCATAAAATTAAAAATAAATCAAATAACTTTAAAGGGCTGGACAGATAGCTCAGTTAAGAGCACTGGCTGCTCTTCCAGAGGACCTGGTTTCAATTCCCAGCACCCACAGAAGCTCACAATCTTCTGTAACTCCAATCTCAGGAAATCTGACATTCTATTTTGGCCTCCTCAGGCTCCAGGTATGCATAACAGACAAAACACTTATATACATAAAAATATCAAAATTAAAAATCAAAATAAAATCATCTTGCCTTCCTCATTAAAATTCAAGTGAAAGAGTAACCATTTTTTAATCTTGGATCAGACCCTGCACACTTTCCGAGCCAGAGATTGTAACTTCAAGATCGCAATGAGCTTCGAGTGCAGTCAGTGGAAAACAACAAGCTTATACCCTACTCACCCTCCAGGACATAAAACAATAGCCTTGTTCACCAGAGCTCATAAACCTCCAGTCACAAATCTCACAGCAGGGGGATTTATAATAACCAAGTCTTACACTTCTTCTTTAATCCAAATAGTAGCCACAATATTTAAGCCACTGTGATAGACTGCTGAATCTATTCTACCCCACAATGAGCACCGGCATTTAAACATGTCCAGGTATGGCTTTCCTTACAAAACTGGCTAATCTCAGTATTCCAGTAGCTTTTACAAAGTCAATTTTGGTTTCTACTGTTCAGAATGAGTGGGTTTTTTCCCCCCCCAAATAAACAGAAAACTCCCAAAGCAAAAGAAGACAAAAGGTAAAAGGCATGAGATGGAGCGATGACAGTCCAATGATTTTGTGGCACCATGGCACTGCACAGTGCAAGGCAGGATATGGGAGCCACCAGTGATGGGTTGACAGTAAAGTGACAGTCTGCTAGAACTGGGGCTCAGTGGTACAGTCTTACCTTGCAATGTGTAGCCCTACGTTTATTCCCTAGAACAAAAATAAAAAGAAAAAAAAAAAAAAAAGCATGCATGGTAGTTCTCAGCTATGATCTGAGCACCTGAGAGAGGCATGAGCTCAAAGCCAACCTAGGCTACATATTGTGACCCTTTCTCAAGAAAACAAGCAAACAAACAAGACGGTATGGTAGTTGTCGCCTTTAATTCTAGAACTATGGAGGCAGAAGCAGGTGGATCTCTGTGAGTTGAAAGACAGTCTTTTCTACGTAGAGAATTTTGGGACAGCCAGCACTACATAAAGGGACGCTGTCTCAAAGAAAAGGAAAAAAGGAAGAGGGCTAATAGCTCAGTGTTAGTGTCACAGCACCAGGTAGCATCCTGGATTTAATTCCCCAGCAGTGCAAAACCAAAGAAGCTTAATAGAGAGAAGGAGAGAGGGAGAAGAAAGAGGGAAGGAAAGGAGGCAAAGAGGGAGAGAGGGGAAAGTGGCAATCCAAGTTGAGATACATTACTACGAACAATATTAAAATATATGGAACCAGTAAGATGGTTCACTGGTTAAAAATGCTTGCCACCAAGCCTTAGGAGCTGAGCCCGAACCCGAGCCCACACTGTAGAAGAGTAGTGACTGGAGCAGATAGATACCTAGACGCCACAGTTACACTGCAGTACATGTGCAGACACACACATGCTAATTGGAAAACAAATATAATTTTTAATGCCTTAATCTTATTAAACTGAATACGGTACTTCATACATATAATCACACGACAGCACTCAGGAGACTGAGGAAGATTGATTATGAGTTCAAGGACAGCCTAGATGTAGGCAAGACTCTGTCTAAAGCACACCAAAAAAAAGTCATTGGGCCAGCAAGATGGCTCACGGATAAAGGTGTCTGCCAGCAAGCCTGACAACCTGAGTACAGTCTGTAGAACCCACGTGGTGAACAGAGAAATTCTCAAAGATCATCTATACACATCCACTGTGGCTTACACAAACTCCCACATTACACAGATAAATAACATATTTTTTTAAATTATTTTAACTATTTTATATTCACTACATATTGTGATAATAACTTTCAGAGTACCAGATTGAAAAAAAATCACTTAATAAAATTAAATTCTAGTTCTTTCTCTCTAACTTAAACTTATATATGTTTCTCTCTATAGAAACATAGATATATATCATATTATACATACATATATGCACGCACATCTCCCTGTCCTCTTGCTAGGGACCAACCTAAGTTATTAATACAATATACAAGCCCTGTACAACTGGGCCACACCCCAGTCCTCTCATTTTCTTAATGTGATATTGTGGTTTGAACAGTGCCTTCAAGAACTCAAAGATTTGGACACAAAGACACAAGCTGGGACGAGAGGCAACTGAAGACAGGCAAAGACTGGCATGGTAAATCAGACAAACAAAAGTATCTCAAGGATCACCAAGAGATGTCCTCTGCTGAGAGAAGAAACGAGGAGGACCAAGTGGGGGGGGGGAGAAGTCTTTAGGGTCTTTAGGAGGGGGGAGGGGGGTTGGAAGAAGGGAAGGCCCTTAGAAAGAGGGGGAAGGGCTTTAGAATTAGAGGCAGGAGGGCCTTTAGAAGGATTCAGCCTTACTAACTCTGCTCATGACTTTGGCGTCCCAGAGCCAGCACAGAAGCTGTTATTTTAAGCAAGCAATTTTGTGATCATGTATGAGAAAGCTCTAAGATATGTGAGGTAACTAGAAAACTGTAGATTAAAGCACAGTCATTCATGCTTATGATCTCAACACTCAGGAATCTGAAGCAGGAGGACTAGCATGACTTTGAGGCCAGTCTGAACTACATAGTGAGCTCTTGACCACCCTGAGCTTCAAAACTAATTAGATTGCATACATGGCTCACATTATAACTTTAAGTGATTACTGCAGTGGAGTATAATGGGAAAACACCTGAATCTTCACTGTGGACACTGTAGTTTAGGGGTAGAAACATCAGTATTTCTCAGTGGTTAAGGACACCCTATGATGCACAGGGTTTCCCTCTAGTTAGTTTGTGAGCATAGGGAGCATATGGAAGCATATGGAAGAGCACTTCTGGCACCTGTGCATGCCCAGGAAAATGTCGACCAGCGTGTACAGTATTGATAATGTGTGACATATTGTCTACCCTGAAAAAAGGGAAGTAGTCTTTTAAGAAACAGTGCAAGCTAGGGTGTATCTCTGTGAAACAGTGTTTGCCTAGAATGTACAAGGCCTTCAATTGTAACCCCAGCACAAGAAATAAAAGTAAAAATTAAAATTAAAAAAATTAAAAAAAAAAAAAAACAGTGAGTTCCATTGTCCTTGGCTGCCAAGAAAACATTTCTGTCTCATGCTTTGATCTGCAGATATCAAGTCCTCCACTTGGGCCTTCATCTTTTCTTCCAAATGTTACAGCCTAGTCACTGCTCGCAGAGATAAGAGGTCCCCTTGGAAACACCTCTTCTATAGTTCTTGGTAATTAGGCATGACAGCTGCTGTCTAAGAGAACTCCTAGCGGCCTTAACTCAATAACAGCTGGAGGACAACCTTTTAGGGAGCCCTCTGCCAAGCCAATTACCACAGAAGCCAGCAACCTTGGCACCAAGGAAGAGCCAGCTGTCCAGGTGACGTCATCTCCCCAACAGCAAGTCTATGCAGACAAGACATATCCAAGAAAGAAGAAAATGCTCTCCAGAAGCCTGACACAAAAAGTGGCTTTATCTGCATGAGAGGCTCCTGGACATGCAGGGATTTTCTTACTGTGAACAGAAGACATCTGAGAGACTCTAAGGAGCTGAGCTGGATAGACATGTGGTCACATCCAAATGACAAACTGGAGGGGCAAGGGATTGCAGTTTGCTTACTGTTAACGTGTAAGCATTTGTGATATTTGGAGGCCATACAGGAAAAGAGAATTCTGTCTAACAGAATTCTGTCACACTGAAAATACTAGACTAATTCAAGTAGGAAAAAAAAAAAAAAAAAACTCAGGAAGAGCACAATGATAAATAACAAACTGAATTCTCAGCCCTCGGGCTCAGACCAAGCATAGGAACACAGTGGTGGGAAATGATGAATCTAGACTCATTCACGGCAACATTTCTGTGCCATGCAGTCATGCTGGGAGAAACACCTGCATCTGTATCTTCCCTTCACCTTGTATGAGGAAGGGATGAGCTATCACACTGCTTAGAGCCACGCTGAGCCGGGAAGCTCTTTCTACCATGCAGAAGCACATATCCTGTCCTGACAGGTTTCTTTCTGAGCATTGGGAGTGGGGGAGGAGGGCAATGGGAATTACTGTATTTTCTATATCCTAGCTCTGAAATTTGACAAAGACATACTACTTAAAAGTCAAAAGAAGCCACTGGGATGGCTCATGGCTCAGCGTGTGAAAAAGCTTGGCACCAGGCCTCATTATCTTAGATTGATCCCTGGAACCCACATGACATGAGGAGAGAACTGACCCCACAAACTTGTTCTCAGACCTCCATAAACACACTGTGATACACTCACACCTACGCATATACACGCAATGGGAAAATAAACAAACATTAAAAATATAAAAGTCAGAGGCTGGTGCTCTTTCAGATGGCCCAGGTTCTATTCCCAGCCCCAGTAGGGAAGCTCACAAATGCCCATAACTCCAGTTCATGGGAATGAAATACTATCTTCTGGACTCCGTGGGCACTGAATTCACATGGTGCACCGACATACCAGCAAAACATACATACATATAAAATATCTAAAAACTTTTTATAAAAAAAAGGGGGACCTTAGAATATACCTCAATGACAGAATAATTACAGCACATGAGATAAGCCCAGAGCTGCCGAAGAAAAGGAAGAGGAGGAGGGAAAGTCAAAGGAAGAGGAGGAAGATGAAGGAAAGGAAGAAGAGAAGGAAGAGGAGGAAGAGGAGAAGTTGAAAAGGTAGAAGGAGGAGGAAGTTTAAGAAGTTGAAGGAAACGGAGGAGATGGAGGAGGTGAAGGAGGAAGAAGAGGAGGAGGAAAAGAAGGAGAAGAAAACAATGAGGATGGCTAAGGAGAGGGAGAAGAAGGGAGAAAAGGGGAGGAAGAGAGGAGGGAGGAGAGGAGAAGAAGAGGAGGAGAAGGAAGAGGAGGAAAGCAAGCCAGTCACCTCAGGGGAAGTGACTCATGGCAGCACTCCAGAGGTTGAGGCTGGACATAAGAGACTGGAGAAATGGCTCAACAGTTAAGAGCATTTGCTGCTCAAGCCAAGAGGGCAACTCACCAACTGTCTAACTCTAGCTCCAGGGATTTGATGCTCTCTTCTGGCCTCTCTGGGCACCAACACACATATTCACACAGACACACATACATAAAATTAAAAATTAAATCTTAAAAAAATAACCTGAAAACATGCTCAGAATCATTAATGAATAGAAAATGAAATCCCTACTGAGGTTCCCCTCACCCTCATTAGCAAGACACAATAAGAGCATGGTTGGGTGTGATGTAGAAAACACTTGAGGTGGAAACCAGCAGGAGCAGCTGAGGTGGAGAACTATTAGACAGGACCTCAGGTATTAAGAAGGTACTGCCATATGATCCAAAAATTCTACTTATGAGCATTTATTTTAAGAAATTGAGCAGTAATGTTCTTGCCAAGATGTATGAGACCTTCGGTTCAAGCCTCAGCAATCAAGAAAATTATTACAGGGGCTGGAGAGATGGCTCAGTGGTTAAGAGCACTGACTGCTCTTCCAGAGGTCCTGAGTACAATTCCCAGCAACCACATGGTGGCTCACGACCATCTGTAATGTGATCTGATGATCTCTTCTAGTGTGTCTGAAGACAGTTATAGTATACTAAATATAAGTAACAAATAAATAAATCTTTAAAAAAAAAAAAAGAAAGAAAACTATTACAGGAAATCAAAACAGATATTTGTTCACCCACATTCTACCTTCCTTATTTATTTAACACAATAGCCAAAAGTCAAAAGCAATAAATGAATAGGTAAATATAACCTGGCTTATGCAAGCAAATGTTATTTGAAAATGTATATATATATATACATATATACATACACACACACATATATATGTATGTATATGTGTGCATGCCTATGTGCCTGTGCATGTACTTGCATGTGTGCATGAGTGTGTTTGGGTGTGTATGTGTACATGAATGCTTGTGTGATTTAACCTCAAAAAGAAAAAAAAGCATGATTTTGCTACAATGTGAAACTTGAGGATATTCTGCAATGTAAAATAAACCAGTCACAAGGAGCAAACAACTGTATGACTTCACTTCTATGAAGAGCCAAGTTTATAAAGATAAAAATGCAGTAGTGAGTGAGTATGATTAATACATATTATATAAATGTATGAAATGTGAAAGAACAAATGAAAAGTATTCATCAAAAGGAGAGCAGGACTGGCAAGATGGCTAATCAGGTAACACCATTGCTGTACAAGCAGGGATAGCCTGAATCAATCCCAGAATCTCTCATGGTGGGAGAGAGTTAATACCATAAATTTATCCTCTGACCTGCACAATGTGGCCAAACTCACTATTTATCCATCTATCCATCCATCATCCATCCATGTCATACACACACACACACACACACACACACACACACACACACCCTAATAATATAATTAATAAATAAGAGAGGCACACTACTTTAATCCAGCACTTGGGAGACAAAAACAGATGTCTTTCTGAGTTCTAGGCCAGCCTGATCTCCAAAATGAGTTCCAAGATAGCCAGGGACACAGAGAGAAACCTTGCCTTGAAAGACCAAAAATAAATAAATAAGAGTAACAAAAACTTTAGAAGTTGATAGCAGCTGTCAGCTTTTAGTAAAAAGAATCGGTGCTTAATTCCCAGACTTTAATCTGCTCACTCAGTTTTACAAGCTAAGTTCTGTTTGGTGGATGACAGTGGTGGCTTCCCAATATAAGTTTCTAGAGAATTTATTTATACGTATCTATCTATCTATTTATTTATCTATGTGCATATTCATCTATCTAGTTATCTATTTATTTTATGTACATATGCGTGTATGAGTGTTATGTGTACTGTGGGCATATAGGTACCACAGAACCCAACAGAATAAGAAATCAGATGCCCTAGAACTGGAGTTCCAGGTAGCCGTGAGTACCCTGATATGTGCTGGGATCTGAACTTAGGTCCTCTCAAGAGGAGTCAGTCTCTTACTGAGCCATCTCTCCAGATCCCAATATAAATTTCTTAATGTTACTGATCTATAGCCTTAAAATGGTCATGATGGTAGTTTTCTGAGAGTATTATTCTGTAGTCCAGGCTAGGTTAGAACTCACATCCCTTCCTTGTCCCCATTAGTTTCTTTGCCAACTTGACACCAGCTACAGTTATCTAGGAAGAATAATCTCAATTGGAAAAAAAAAATGTCTACATAAAATTGGCCTGTACGAAAGTCTGTAGCAGTTTCTTAATGATTGACCACTTCAGGTAGGGCCAATTCTGGTCAGGTGGTCCTGAGGTATATTAGAAAGTAGACTGAGCAAGCCATGGGCAGCAAGCTGATAAGCAACATTCCTCCATGGCCTCTGCATCAGTTCCTGCCTCCAGGTTCCTGCCCTGACTTTCCTGGATGATGGATTGCAAATGGTAAGATTAAATAAATCCTTTCTTCTTCAAGTCTCAATCTCCCAAGTGTTGGAATGTCAGGAATAATCTATCATACCATGCTAAGATTCTATATTTTTAAAAAGTTCAAGTCACATTTTTAAAAATCTGTTGAGAGCCAGGCGGAGGTGGCGGCGCACGCCTTTAGTCCCAGCACTTGAGAGGCAGAGGCAGGCGGATTTCTGAGTTCGAGGCCAGCCTGGTCTACAGAGTGAGTTCCAGGACAGCCAGGGCTACACAGAAAAACCCTGTCTCAGAAAACAAAACAAACAAACAAAAAAATCTGTTAAGAACTGCATCCATGTATGGAGCACTGTGATCACATTCATTCTAACTCCCTCCTCCCTAGGTACTAGACAGGGCCTCAAGCTTTGCTGGTCATCCCAACTCCCTCTTCCCTAGGTACTTTGCTGGTCAGTAAGCGAGCCCAGAAAACCACCTCTTCCTCCTCTTCCCTCTCTTCTCCCACTTTTCCTTTTTTCCTTTTTATAGTGAGACAGGGACTCACTGTAGCCAAAGCTGACTTCACATTTGTGCTGGTCTTCTTGGCCTAGCCTCCCAGCTGCTGCTCAATTACAGGTAGGAGCTATAAGCCCAGTCTCCTTCCTGATTTAACAGTGGCAAAACCTAGGAGAGATGCTACTAATGCTTCTCTAAGTGGATATGAAGCCAAATCACATCCTAAATATTATGTTTGTACCCACAGATTAGTTCTGTTCTTAGCCTCAGTCAGAGAAACTTCTTTTTGCAGAAGATGATAGTTAACACAGAATCTGATAACTGGTAAAAAGTAGTCTGGATATATAACTGTTGGGTGTTCAGTCCTAAATCAGACATCTATCTCACCCCCTCCAAGGCTCAAAGAACAACATGGAAAACATGGTGGGATGGTTGCTAAGAGTCAGAAGATGGAATATGAGGGTGTGAAACACTCTGGATATGGCATGACTGTTGTAATCATGAATGTGTTCACATAGCTGTGGCTAGCATGCTGCATATGGAATCAGAGACAATGCCCATACACACACACTAACATATACACAGGATCTCACTATGTAGCCCAGACTAGCCTTAAACCTGTGATCCTCCTGCCTCAGCCTCTCAACTGGAATTCTTTTTTTTTGGAGGGGGGGGGGGAAGGAGTTGACACAGGGTCACATATTGTATCCCAGTCTGGCCTAGAATTTACTATATAACCCAGGAATCCTCCCGCCTTAGGGTCCTGAATGGAGACTGATCCTAATGTGCCAGTTTTCAATGGGATTTTTCAGTACACACACACACACACACACACACACACACACACACACACACACACACACACACACGGCTTTTATCTGTGAAGATGTTGAAGCATCCAGCTGAGTTTTCAATTTTATGAACAGCCTCACCCAACTGGCTAGGTAGCACCCAGTCACTATCAGTCACTGTATATCTAAGCTGTGTTATATATGACCATTTTATAAGCTGTATTAGACATAGAGTCTATAAAGATAGACTGATGGACTATGATCTCCCTCCTCCACCTGATGTTTAGGCACCAGGGCAACGGGATGAGCAGACTCAAGCCTCCTCTGTGGTTGCTGTGGAAGCTCACATTCTCAAGAAAACCACATAACCAGCCCAACCTGTGAAACAGATCTTGCAGCCCACATTCTCAACTGCCTACACCGGTTTTCTGCCTAGAGCTCTACGGCAGGATTTGTCTAGCACAAACAGCCCCCTTTCAACTGCCCTAGCCCTGCCTCCCATGGTCCTTCTCCAACTTCTAAGGCTCAGTGACATTTTAACTCAATGCCTCAAGCACCACCATCTGAGTCTCAGCCTTATACCTTCTGCAGTTTTGCTGCCAATGACTCTTTCACACCATCATCGTTGGAAGGACGCTTCCTCCCTTCTCCCCACACATCCCTACTCTCAACCCTTCCCTCTGACCAACACAAACAATAAAATTTTAATTAAAAAGAATAATAAAAATCTTGCTCTATTCAAAAGTCTCAAGCTATTTTTTTTTTAAGGAAAGAAGAAAAACCAATAAAAGCAACGATCAGACAATGAGGACAGATGGAACACAAACAATAGTAGCAGAGTGGACCAGGATATAAAAGCAAAGGTTTTCTAATCTCTATTCTGTAGGATGGTCTTCTTCTTCTTCTCTTCCCCCTTCTCTTCTTTCTCTTTTCTTCCTTCCTTCCTTTCTTTCTGTCTTTCTCCTTTTTACTTGTTTCCCTTGTGGTAAAATCCATAAAAATGTAATTAATAGTGAAAACCTAAAACCTTCAGAATGGCCTTTCTAACTGTGTAGATGTTCACTGAGATTCACAGAGTTTGAGACTTGGCAGGTATCTGAGTAGCTACCATGATCCAGCTGTGTGATGTTTTTGTGAGTTCATTATAAAAATGATTTTCTTTTGAGACAGAGTCTTACTATATAACCCTAGCTGGCCTAGAACTGGCTATATAAACCAGGCTAGCCAAGAACTCACAGAGATTGGCCTGCTGCCTTCCAATTTGGGGAGGTTAAAGGTATGAGTTACCATATCCAGTACAGTAAGAGGATTTAAAAAAGAAAAAAAAAATCCCTATTAGGGGCTGGAAAGATGGCGGAGAGGTTGAATTCACAGCACCCACATGGCAACTCACAACCATCTATAACTCCAGTCCTAAGAGATCTGAAACTCTCTTCTGCCCTCCATGATCACTGGGCATGCATATGATGCAGACATACATGAAAGCAAAACACCCATATAAATAAAAAAGTTTTTTTTTTAATCTTACTTAACCACCAAGGAGAACATTTAATTCTTTTCAAGACAACTATGGTCTAAATCATCTTATTTTCAAATAACCCCCAGGAAGGCCAAGTGACTAATTCAATGATAGAGAAGGGTGTGTGATAGAGAAGGGTGTGTGATAGAGAAGGGTGCGTGGCTGGCAAAAAGCAAGGAGCCAAAAGCAGTACCAGAACTCAGCTCGAACACTCGAAAGTATCTTGCGCACCTACTTCTCAAAGTGCAGGAACAAGAAATTGGTGGGGTGGCACAGGACCCGTAAATGAGCAGGTAAAGGCAGCAGGGCCAAGAGTTCAAGGTCATCCTAGCTACACAGGCTGTTGGACCCCAGACCAAGTTCCAAGAGACCCTGTCTCAATTTGCCCCCTCCCCCAAAAAAGAAAGTGATTATTGGTGAATGCAGCCAAATGTTTGAATCTCAAAAACACTGCTGAATTAAAGTAAAAGTGCATTGCGTAATGCCGGGTTTTTTTGTTGATGGTGGCATTACTAAATATGGAACCCAGCATCATTTCACCTCTTAAACTACATCTCCAGCTCTTTGTTTACTGTTCTTCT
The DNA here is from genome assembly GCF_011762505.2 of Arvicanthis niloticus. NCBI lineage: Eukaryota > Metazoa > Chordata > Mammalia > Rodentia > Muridae > Arvicanthis > Arvicanthis niloticus. Next base: position 61,337,482 of record NC_047674.1, on the reverse strand, counting down.
TTGAAACCAGATCTAAATTATGCCCAGGTTGGCCTTAAATTCATTCCATGACCCCATTCTTATCCTCTTAACGAAGCAGCTAGAGTTATGAGGCCTATGCCACCAAAGGACAAAACTCAGTCAGTTCGGAAGCAGCTTCCTGGGCTGGGCTGGGGCTGGAAAAAAAAAAAGAGTGGGAGGAGAGAAGACTCCAGAATGTTCTTACCCAGGCATGGTGAGGCACACCTGTAATTCAGGGACTTGCAAGGCTAAGGCCGGAGGATTGCCACAAGTTCAAGTATGAGCTACACAAGCAGCATCCTGACTCATGCTTGGATTACAGCTTGCTTAGACTGTTTAAGGCCCTAGGTTCAATCCCCAGCATACTCTCTAACAAAAAAAAAAAAATTTTCTCTGCACAGTCCCTGCTGGCTAGGACAGGAAGGGATTCCCCAGGCACTATCATTAACTTCTCTGTTTTCCTTCTGTGTGGCACTTACCACATTCTGTTATTTTCTTTTTTACCATCTGCTTCAGCTACCAGAAAGCAAGCTCTACAAGAATAAGGACCCATCTGTCACTACACCCCCAGTGCCTTCATCAATAGCCAGCCTGGAAGCCTGAGTAACAACGCTGACTGAATGGAAAAGCTGTCACCATCTACAATGCACAGCTACAAAGCCCAAGTCTGGGAACAGTCAGAAGCCTCCCTAGGGCACAGATGGAAAGTGCCGTGTGAGAACTTGAACCCAGGTTTGGGTCTCCTCACTTTCTTTGCTTGCTTTCAGACAGTTCAGAACACTGTCTTCTACAACTCACGATGGTTCTCTCTGAAGTGACTTTCAGTTTGATTTTTCGACTTTAATATTTCTCTTCCTCCACTACTGTCTCTCTAGCAAGAGGCTCCCGTGGCTTTCGCCCTTCTTTTACACATGTAGCAATGCTAGGCCGGGAACTGTTGGGATGCAAGAAGAGTCAGGTAGTCATTCCTGCAGGGACGTGCAATCCTGGGTTGCATGACTCATTTGTTATTTCAGAGTATGCTGACCTTGGCTTCCTTGGCATTCTGCCAGCCCATTTCAACACCAGCCTGTTACAGCAGATGTGAATTAGCACTGCCTCCATCCATCACTGGAACAGTCACTGGCATTCCTTGATCTGGGCCCTGTCTTGGAATCCCCTGCACAGCAAGGGGGGAGGGGGTCCCAAATGGCTGCAGCAAGGCACATAATGGAGATTGGGACCCATGGTCAACACAGAATTTACTACCCCAACCCAACCCTGAGGCAACCAAAGAGATGAGTCTATGCCTCCTTCAGGGACTGGATGATAGTCATTCCAAGGGCATACATAGTTCACTTTTTTTCCAAAATCAATACGTTCATGATTTAGAAATGATAAAGCTGTGCATGGTGACCTATGCCTCCAATACCAGAACTCATGGACTTGGCGGTAAGAGGATCAGAAGCTCAAAGTCACCACTGGCTTCATAGAAGTTTGAGCCCTGCCTGGATTCACACGTGACCTTGCCTCAAAAAGCAGAGGGAGGGGGATGGCAGAGGGAGGAAAGGAAGAAAAGGGGTGGGGGTGGGATAATAAAATATCTGACTCCTAAGCAAAAAATAAAGACAACCTACTGCCACTTTAAAAGAGCTGTGTACACAAAATACATAAACAAGAGCTATGCAATGTAGCTCTATACCTAACTGACGTCATTTCTATTTCATTAACGTAATAGGCCTTCAAACTTTCTAGAAAAGCCAATTTTTGTAATGCATAGGTTTATTTTGGTTGGTTGGTTGATTGGTTGGTTGAGTTTTTTAAACCGGCTTTCTCTATGTAGTTCTGACTGGCCTGGAACTCTCCAAGATCCTGGAAGATCCTGCCCCTGTCTCTAAGTGTTGAGATTAAAGGCATGTAGCATCATGCCTTTCAAAATAGTTATGATGTCTTTATGATAATATGATTTTAATATACAGACAAGGACACAGCATTTGTAGAAATTTATCTCTTTGTTGCTGTTGGTTTTGGCTTTTTGACAAAAAACTCTTCTTTTGCAGCCTAGGCTTGCCTCAAACCTGAGATCCTCCTGTCTCAGCCTAGATTGGATTTTAGGGCCGTGGCACCTTACCTGGGAGAAACATACAGTGTTTGTTCTGAGAAAAATGAAAATGTAGTCTGTCCTTTCTTTGCCTGGTCCTGTAGCCAAAATCCAGGGAATAGAAAAACCATCGTTTGTTATCGACTCTACCCTATAACCAGATGACAAAGCAAAAAGAATGAATTTGAGGCCAACAGAAGCTGAAAAAAAGACCCTGTTCTCAGTAACAACCAAAAACAAAAAGGTGAAAAGTTGGCATTAGTTTGTGGTACATTGTAGAAGCAGCCTCAATTAAATGATGAAACCCTATTTAATGGAAAGAAAAGCCAGCCAGGAGTGAAGAGAACCACACTAGGAGATGCCTCAGCCCCAGCTGCCAGGTCTTTTGCTCTGAGCCTCTTAGTGCCCCAGTTTCTCTTTCTTTTGTCTCAACACAGAGTCTCACTCTGTAATCTAGAATGGCCTAGACCTCACCATGTAGCCCAGGATGGCCTCACACTTTGTGCAGTCCCCTGCCTCAGTTCTGTGTGGTCAGGATTATAGGTGTAAGCCACCTCTTACAGCTACCTGCCCCAACTTTAAAAATGTTTTCTTGCCAGGCATGGTGGTACACACCTTTAATCCAAACATTTGAGAGGCAAAGGCAGGTGGATCTCTGTGTGTTCAAAGCCAGTTTGGTCCACAAAGAAATATTTCAGGACAGCAAAGGCTATTATACAGAAAAGCCCTGTGTTGAACACACCTCCCCCAAAAGTGTCTCCTTTCTTCTAGTCTCACAGAGCCTCTGAATATAAAATTATCATTTTACTCCATAGCTATTGAACGCCTAGTATGTATGTCTTCATGCTATGAGAAATAAGTCCAAGACCCTGCTTCATGGGACTCAGAACATGGCCATGAAATGGTTTTTAAACTTTTGGTATCTAGGGGTGTAGTTCAGGAAGAGAGAGAGCAGTTCCTAACCCAGATGTCCTGGGTTTCACCCTCCAAACAGCAAAATATATGTATTTATGTATAATGAACATATATAATACATACATATATGTTGTGGATGGCCCTGGTGCTGCCTGTATTTTGATATTAATTCCGATTTCCCAGGAAGGGCTGTCTGGAACAAGGAATGAGTCACATACTCAGGTGACTTCTTGTGAACCTTCCTCTCAAATGAATAAAGGGACCAATCACTGGGTAAGTAGATGGAACTTCGGGTTGGACAGAGGAAGAGAGGAAGCAGGAGAGAGTGAGGGGCTTTTGGGACGGGATAGCGTGAAGACAAGATGTAGCTACCAGTATCTCCTGGTTTATATGGCAGATCAGCCAGGATTCGCCACCAGAGGATTTAGATTTAATATGGCTTACAAGATTAGGACTCTAGTTGTCTCTCCCAGCGATTGAGTTACCATTGTTTCTAAACTAAGTTTATGTGGTGTTTTGCTTCATGTGGAGACTCAACTGGGTTCCAGAGAGAAAGGTACAGTGGCAAAGTGTGAGCTTGCCAGATGTGCACCACAAAAAGCTGTGGGGATTTTGAAGCATGGGGCTGGCATGGTAGCAACCCGCCAGTGGGAACTTAGCAAGCTGGGTGGAGAGATTGTGGAACTCTGAGTCAAGAGTCTCCACAAGAAAAGAGCAGGCCATCCAGGAGATTAGCATCGGCTGAAGAGAATGTACAAATCACAGAGATGCTGTTGGCCCCCTAGCTCTCTGTGAATGAGTCTGGCAGCATTTCAAGAAAGCTGCCACCCTCCCAAACCCTCCAGTTCTACATAGCTTCCAGAAGACAATGGGTAACAACTCTAGTCATCTTCCAGAACCACAGGTTGGGAGCAGCAGGACTTCACATGATAGTTACCATTTCAGGACTCACCACGACCAACACCAAAAACAAGGAACCATGGCACCAGACAGAAGGAAGTCTACAGCTGGCATTCCACCAACTGTGACATCACCTCTCTTACCCACCAGCCTATCAGCTGTCTCCCAGCATTCCATTCCTGCCCACATTGTTGTGGTTAGGCACGTTGATTTCATGTCCATATTCCTGCCTCACAAGGCCTTTTTGGTACATCTGAATGTCAAATTTCCATCGCTCTTTTAAAACCCAAATTAAATTCCAGTGTAGGATCCTAAAGGGTGAGTGGTAACTCAGACCTGTCATCCCAGCACCTACTGGGCTGAGCCAGAAGGATTGTGAATCCCAGGTAAGTTTTGGGCTTCATAACAAAACCACATCTCAAAAGACCAACAACTAAATGAAAATTAAGTTTTAAAAACATGAAATCAATTCTCTAACATTTTCCATATGCATTGACTTTCATTTTGAAATGGCCAGCAACTTTTTTTTTTTTTTTTAACTTAAAAGCAAGTGTTGTTATAGCTGGGTGATGGTGCCCCAACCCTTTAATCCCAGCCCTCAGGAGGCAGAGAAAGGAGAATCACTATGGGTTCAAGGCCAGCTTGATCTAATAACAAGTACCAGGACAGTCAGAGCAGCATAGAGAAACTGTGTCTCAAAACAAACAAACAATGTGCATGCTGTTATAAAGTATTGCTACACATGGCTCGACAGTCAGAACACTCAGTGCTCTTGAAGAGGACCCAGATTTGATTCCTAGCATCCACATGGAGTCTCACAATCTCTATGACTCCAGTTCCAGGGGACCTGATTCCCTCTTCAGGCTGCACATACTTCATGCACATACATTTAAGCAAAACACACACACATGAAATAAAACAAATCTTAAAAAATAAAACACGTGACAACCTGGCTGAATACACAAGCACAGTGTATTCAGATCAATGATTCCTTTATGTGTGGGAAAGACAGGGTCTTATGTATCCTAAACTCATCTCAAACTAATGGAAGATGACCTTGAACTCCTGATTCTTCCTCCTCCACTTGCTGAGAGCTAGGATTATGAGCAAAAGCCCACATGATCTTGAGGTGCTGGGGCTTCATGCACATGATAATCGAGCTATCTACCAACTGAGTTACATCCCAGCCCTGAAATGATCCCATTTTATGGGAATTTAGGAACAGCAAGGATAATCTCAGGTGATGGTAATAGAGTCACAATGAGGATGACCAGAGCGGGAAGAGGCAGCATCTAATAAGGGTTTGGAAAGATTATCCAGCTTTCTCTGAGGACATATGCAGTTGTGCTCTTATATCAATATTATGACTTCAGTGTAGTGTGTGACTATAATCAGAGGCAATAATACACTTGGACTTCACAGTGAGATCCTGTCTTTTGCAAAGGAGAAAGTAGGAGTAGCTCAGCAGTTAAGAGTGTTCCCTGTTGTTTCAAGGGATTGACTGGAGTTCGGTTCTTAGCACCCAAGTCAGGCAGATCACAGCCATCTATAAGTCCAGTTCCAGAGGATTCAATGCTCTCTTCTGGCCTCCCAGAGTATCACATACTTGTGGTATACATATAATAAATAAATCTTTAAAAGAGAAAAAAAAAATTTTTAATTATTCTATTTATGAATGTACTGTAACTGTCTTCAGACACACCAGAAGAGGGCATCAGATCCTATTATAGATGTTTGTGAGCCACCATGTGGTTGCTGGGAATTGAACTCAGGAACTCTTAAGCACTGAGCCATCTCTCCAGCCCTAAAAGAGAAAAAAATTTTTAAAGGGGAGTACTACCTCAGTAGTAGAGTGCTTGCCTACAATTAACAAGGCCCTGGGTTCAGGTCACAGCACAACACACACAAAAGAATCTTTGGACAACTAACCTATAATTTGAACATAATGTTTGTTTTATTTTTTTTTTTCTGGGTAGTCCTGGCATTCCTGGAACTTACTTTGTAGACCAGGCTGGCCTCAAACTCAAGAAATTCACCTGCCTCTGTCTCCCGAGTGCTGAGACTTAAGACTCGTGCCACCAGCGCCTGGCTTTGAACACAATATTGTATGTATAATACATTTGTAAAGTTTTGTTTGTTTGTTTGTTTAGAGACTCAGTATATAGCTCTGACTGGCCTGGAACTCTTTGTATAGACCAGGCTAGCCTTAAACTCACAGAAAACTCCTGGTGCGTGCTACCATATCTGGCTTTTTTCTCTTTTCAATAATCCTTTGGAGGCAGAATAAGGGAGATTGGGAGTTCAAGGTCACTTTCAGCTACATATTAAGGCCAACCTGGGCAACATAAGATACCAGAATCGGGGCAGGACTTTGGGTTTTGTTTGTGCTGAAACACACAAGGTGTACTCGGCAGTCCTAGAAACTGCTTAGGGTGCTGGGGCCTCCAAATTAAACATTCAATTCCTTACCCTCCTGACAAGTGGGCAGCTTCGGCAGCCTTCTGCCAAAGGTCTTGTCTTGCCTGCCAGCTTTAATGCCCTCAGGACTGTACACGTGTTCACCCTATCCCAATAATAAAGGATACTGATTGTTTATAGCCTGTGCAGGATATACAGCAAGGAAAAGCCTTTGGCCACGCCTCTTCAGATAGGTCAGGTAAGAGCAAAGAACCTATAAGGATGAAATCTTCCTCAGAACCTTTAGAGGAGCAGGGACCCTCATGACCTTGAAAAGGATCTACAAGAAGAGGTAAACTGATGCCCAGGAAAGAGACTCCATGTAAGCATAGACTTTTCAGAGCAGGCAAGCAGCTAGAGGAGTCTCTGAACACTCTGGGTGTCCATTCTCCACCAGCAAATGACTTTCCTGGCCATGATCTCACCCAGGGTGACCAAATGAAAAAAAGATATCACCTCAGCACTGACATCAGGGAACACACTGTTTTGTTTTGTTTCTGTAGGTCGCTTGCTTGTTTGTTCATTTGTTTGTTTGAGGTAAGGACTCTGGCTGACCTGTGACTCTGTGACTGTACTCAAGGTGGCTCTAAAGGAAGAGTTCCCTCTGCCTCAACTTCCTGAGCTCTTAGATTACAGGTAAACGCCATTACACTTGGCTGCCAAACACCTTTAAAAACAAAATAAAGGACTGTGAGAAACTTTTCTTTTCTATCTGAAGTAATTAGCTATAAGGGCTCCCCATTTCCTAAATCTCCCTCTTCCCACTTTTTACCAATTACCTTAAGAGACAGATTGTTAAGTCAAGATCCCACCATGGGGATGTGATACAGTCACCTCTGCAACAAGGATTACAGACAGACAGGCATCTTAACTGACTCTACTCACCAGCCCAATTTAGATTCTGGCACACCCATTTTGCCAAAAAAAAAAAAAAAATTGCCTTATAAAATTACTTTCACTTTGTTCCTTTGTAAAACACCAAGATTATTCTTTTCCCCCAAGACTCAGCAGATAAAGTGTGGATGAGTTCTACCCCAGAACCCACGTAGAGGTAATCTTGAACTAACTCCACAAGTTGTCGCCTAAGCTCAGAATGTAAACACCATAAAATGCATACAATAATATAGTAATAAAGATAATAATAAATGTAAAAATAAATTTAAAGAAAATAAGCGTAGTGGGGCATGTTTGAATTCAGTCTGTACTAAGTAGTAAAAATCAATCTTGGAAAACAGGCTGGACTTGGTGGCATACACCCTTAATCTCAGCACCAAAGATGCAGGGGCAGAAGGATTTCTGTGAGTTCAAGGCCATCGCACTCTACATAGTAAATTCAAGGACAGACAGGGCTATGTAGAAAGAGATCCTGTCTCAAAACAAAGACAAATAAACAAACAAAAAGAAAAAACATAAAACAAGACAAAAGCTGCCTCCTCCTTGGGAGAAGAATAAATAATAAGGTGAACAGATGAATAAATAAGTAAGAATTACAGTTCATCTTTCATCTAAGATTGTTCTATCTCCCACATGGTATGTCACAGCACAGTGGGACACAGAGTGGGCTGGCTATACTGCAGTTAGTGGAGTGTCTTCATACGGTGCATAAACTTCTGGGTTTAACCAACAGCACTACCTAAAACTAGGTGTGATGGTCCAAACAACTCTGAAGTAGCTACAAGAAAGTCAAGAATTCAAAGCCATCCTGCTTACTAACTTTGAAGCCACTACATGATACTCTGCCTCAAAATGAAATCAAAAGAAAATGGTGTCATGTGTTTGTAATCTCAGGCCTGGAAAAGGACAGGTAGGCAAGTTCCTAGGAGTTACAGGCCAACCAGGGCTACATAATGTCTCTCTCAAAAACAAAAACCTTGGGCAGTGGTGGCACATGCATTTAATCCCAGCACTTGGGAAGCAGAGACAGACAGATGTCTGTGAGAGTAGGCCAGCCTGGTCTACAGAGTAAATTCCAGAACAGCCAGGGCTACACAGCGAAACCTTGTCTCAGAAAACATAAACAAACAAAAACAAAACAACAACAACAAAACCACCCTAGCCATCAAACATCATTGTTTGCAACTACACTCATCCTAAATCCAAACAGGCTGCAGAAGATATTGTTCGGTTTTGCTCTGTAAACCTATAAACTTTCTCGGGAGTATACCACTACAAATTATAATCTGATGTTTTTATAAGCTTGAAAATGTCTGAGAAAACACAAAAATAGACTTTTTTTCTTTCCAACTTTTTGTTCTGAACCTGCCAAATAGCACTAGGTCTGCATGCCAAGTTCTGACACCAGCCTTTGGAGGTGTTTCCACCTTAGAAATGGATGCTACACACTTTACAGCAAAGGACAAATCTTTTAAACTAGGCTTGACAAGAGGCAGAGGCAGAGGCAGAAGGATCACAGGACATCTGACACTGGCACTGGCCAAGGCCAGGATAGGAGAGAAAAGTCTTGTCTTGGTTTTCCATTTGTGTGTGTGTGTGTGTGTGTGTGTGTGTGTGTGTGTGTGTTTTCTTTTTCAGACTGGGTCTCTAGTAGCCTAGGCTAACCTCAGACTTGGTATGTAACTGAAACTGGCCTGGAATTCTTTATTTTCCTGCCTTTACCTCCTAAAAGCAGAGATCAGAGGCACAGGGTCACCAAACTCAGCTAACTAATCTTTTAAACAGCATTTTATCTACCTCCATCCCTGTTTTGTATCTTATTGTAACAATGTTGCCAATTTGACAAATTTCCAAAAGTATACCTTTAATTTGGTTCCCGTTTGTAAACCAGCAATGACTCAGACTCACTGTGCACATCCTCTTACCTGCTTGAGTTACAGGGAATAAAGCTGTTTTAAACTGTGTCTACAGGGCTGGGAGAGAGCTCAGTGAGTAAGATCATTGCTGAGCAGGCATAAAGACCTACTACATAAAAATCACTTAGGTACCTAAGTGAAAGCTGGTAAAAGTTTCCTGGTACCTTAGGTACCAGGCCTGTGGGTGGTAGAGACAGGTTTTCCAAGGCTTGCTGGCTAAGAGCTTACCTCCAGATTCAGTGAGAATCCTTGTCTCAAGGAAATAAGGCAAGGCATGAAAGAAACAGATGAAGGATGTCCTTCTCTGACACTGGTGCATACAGGTGCACAAGCAATACACACACACACACACACACACACACACACACACACAGAGTATAGAAAGAATAGTGAGTAACTGGGCATTGGTGGTACACACCTTTAATCCCAGGCCTCGGGGAGGAGGGGGCCAGAGATGGATGATCTCTGAGTTCTAGGCCAACCTGATCTACAGAGTGAGTTCCAATACACAGAGAAATCTTGTCTTGAAAACAAGAGAGAGAGAGAGAGAGAGAGAGAGAGAGAGAGAGAGAGAGAGAGAGAGAGAGAGAGAGAGAGAAAGGAACAGTGGAACAGTGAGGTGTTCATACATAAATATGCCTATGATTTACAAAGGAAAGTTTTCAGATTCCCAGTATTATTCAAATTAATACTAAAAGAACTATTTTTGCACCCTGCTAAGGTGTTTACGAGACTTTTGAATATGATGTTTCTCCCAAGCAGAATTTTGCTCTTTTGCCTCCTGACCAGATAATTCTTTACTGCATAGTGCTGTCCCCTGCTCTCTATCTGGTAAGGGTTCAAGGCATTCCCTCCTCCCAGAGGCCATGACAGAAAATGCTGCTGCTTCAGGACACAGCCATATGTCCCAAGGAAGAGGAGCTAAATGGCCCCCAGAAGGAGGAGGGGGTGATACTTTAAATAGAAAGTTGCAGCCTGGTATGGGGGAGGAGACCTGAGTCCCAATGCAGGGAGGTGGAAGTAGGTCAGGAGTGCAGAGCCACTGAAATACATGAGACCAACCTCAAAAGCCAAGGCTGACCAATATGCGTGAGTGCACACGCATGCACACACACACACACACACACACACACACACACACACACACACGCACACGCACACGCACGCAGAGTGGTGGCTTTTGTCTTATAGTAGGTGTATTATATTTAATTAAAAGAGCTTCAGCTATTCACATTACATTCATTTGAGCTTTCTTCTTTAATTTGTTCGTTTGGTTTACTTGCGACAGGGTCCTATGTGGCTCAGGATCGCCTTGAAATCACTATGAAGATCAGGCAGACTTTTCCTGTGTCTATCCTCTAGAGTGTTGTTAATTACGAAGACAGACAGACAGACAGACACACATACACACACACACATTCTTTCACTTCCATAAAAAAAAAAATCTCACCAATATCTGTACCTATAAATGCCCTACAAAAAAATTAAAATTAGAAAAAAAGGCTCTTCATAAAGTTGTTGAGATGCAGCCAAGTTGAGCGCCCACAGTGGCTGAAGTGGGTCATTTGCTCCATCCTCTCATCTCCAGTTCATTCAGTCAGTCAATAACCTCATCACAGAATCCAATCAGTTATTCTAAACATGGTAGAAAATGATACTGTGAGATGAGCCTATAATCTCAGCACTCCTCAAGCTGAGACTGTGGGGTCTTGAGCTCCTTATCAGCCTGGATTAAAATAAGTAAATAAGGCCGGGCAAGGTGGTACATACCCTTAACCCCAGTGCTCAGGAGGCAAAGAAGGGAAGATCTGTGTGAGGTTAGGGGCAACCTGGTCTACATATAGAGCTCTCTAGGGTAGTCGGGGCTACAGAGAGAGCCCCTATCACAGTAAATAATTAAATCACATAATGTGAGACCAAAAGAGGAAAAAATACCTTGCAGGTTAAGAGTTCTGTTTGCAGTTAAAAATATGTTCCTGCCGGGCGGTAGTGGCACATGCCTTTAATCCCAGCACTTGGGAGGCAGAGGCAGGCGGATTTCTGAGTTTGAGGCCAGCCTGGTCTACAGAGTGAGTTCCAGGGCAGCTAGGGCTACACAAAGAAACCCTGTCTCGAAAAAACAAAGTTCCTATTTGTCCTATATTTGACTCATCTACACTGGATACGCTAAACACTTCAGGATGTACTGCTTGCCCCTGACTGGATGTAGGGTAGAAGTATGAAGGTAGGAAATATGTCAGGGTGTATGCTTCCCCCTTATTGAACCTGATGGGAAATGTGAATTGTGGGGGTTCCCTTTTTAAGCCCTTGGGGGAGGGGGGGAAGATGACTCATGGCCACTTTCCTGGGAGCCAGGGTATAGACCTGGCCAGGGTCCATCCACATGGCCAGTATTTAATTAAAGCTACTTCAATTCTGGCTTAAGAGTATAGTAGTGGTCTTATTCTGGACCAATGGGATTAACACTTTCCAGAGGCTCCCATCAAGATTCGAACCACACACCCAAATTCTAAAGCCAGACCTTCACTTGGGAACTCTGGAGGCTAAAGGGCCACTTCAAGAGGCACTGTCTTGAGATGTTCCAAGGCTGGCAGGCTGCCTTCAGTTCACAGACCATAGGCATGAACTGCCATGCTAAGTAAGAAATGTAGTAGCCATCGATGGACACCTCCTGGTGATTCACAGTCTGTTCTGTTCTGTGGGATCCCAATCTGAGACATGGTAGGGTTTTGTTCAATGGGACCTCAATATTCTCCCATGTAGGACAAACAGCAACACCATCCATTTACCTGGTTCTGGTTAACTAGAAACTTCTGTCTGTTATTGGAAGGTTTTATCAAGTTTTGTTTGTTTTCTGGTGGATCTGTAAGTTAAGTTTTGTTGCAAACATGGACATGAGACAGAAATGGATATTTTTATTATCTCAGCTCCAGCCACCAGGGCTGCCATAACTGCTTTTATGGCTCAGAATTTATCTCTGAGCTCTCCGGTCAGTGGATTCAGGTTAGCAGGAATGTCTTTTGGGTATGTCTAACATTAAGCTGTTTTATTATTTATTTTATTTTATTAATAAAATAAAGCTGTTTCTTTATTGGAAAGCTGACTCTTGAGTTGGGTCATGGCTCTCCCTTGTCTAGACCCAAAGGTAATTTTGGTAGCTATATAGCATGTTTGCTAGGGTTGAAGAAAGCTGTTGTCATGTGACTTCACCAACATCTTGATTAAAGGTAACCAGGTGGCATGGCCCAACCAAGGAGGCAACAACCGGTATCCAAGACATTTTGAATTAGGATGTATTATATGATAATGTCTGCCCCGAAAACAGGGTTTATGAAAGGATTTAAAAACAATGTTTGTTTAATAAGGTATTAAAGCTGTACCTCCATTCATATGTAAGAATGTACCCTGTGCTGGCAGCCAAATTTGTAAAAGTCACCCAGGTGTTATTGGGTTTTGGGGGGGGGTGGTTGTTTGTTTGTTTGTTTGTTTTTTGTTTCTCGAGACAGGATTTCTCTGTGTAGCCCTGGCTGTCCTGGAACTCACACTGTAGACCAGGCTGTCCTTGAACTCAGAAATCCGCCTGCCTCTGCCTCCCAAGTGCTGGGACTAAAGGTGTGTGCCAACACTGCCCAGCCTGGTATTGGTTTTTAGAGATACAAAGGGGGCGTGGACCTGGCTGGGATCTTTTCCCAGGCTGGGTATTCAGCCAGAGAGGTAACCCAAGCCCCAGAGGATTATAAGTAAATCCCAGATATTTAGAATTGAATTTGCCTTGTACAGATTATGATTGTGGCCTCTATCTTTCCTCTTGAAATAAAAAGGTACTTTTTTTTTTTATATTGCTGGAGCACACAGTTTAAACTTTTTTAAGAGAAAATTTTGGAGAGTTTTTACAGAAATTTTAAATTGAAAAACTGGATATTTTTAAGGAACAGCTTTTAAAATATTTACATTTTTAAGGCTCAAACTTAACAGAGACAAAGCTATAAAATCCTAATCTTATAAAAGCTACTAACTTATTATAAACTGTGAAAGATGATTAAGCCATGCAAGTTAAAGGTCAGCTACCTCATAAAGGATCAAATTCCTTATCGTGCTCAGAACTATGCTTGTAACCATGCTACATACCAATGTAATTAATTACAGAAATAAACTTTATTTGGCCTACCTTATGTTTTCAAGGTTAAGCCTAATGCAAATAACTAAAAACAAGCAAAGTTTGTTTAGCTGTCCTAGGACCTCTGTCCCCAACCATGCCATGGAGAAAACAGGGATATCTAGGTAATGGGTAAGTCTCTGTTTTAATTGATACATAAGCCATTTGGATTATACTTCCTGCTATAATTTATACTTCTCAGATCTCTGGCATTGATGGCTAGGCTAGCTGTAGATTTGTCAATTTAACCAGGTTCTTCCCCAAGAACCCAAGAAGGGTCTACCTTATATAAAAATCAAACGTAGCTTTTTCTGGAGCTACTAGATCTCTTGTTAAGAAAAGGCAGCCAGGTTGGCCTGGCTAACAGGCTTCATATTAAAGGAAAAGGCAGGTTTTAGATATAACTTTTTTACTGTTCATTTATTTAAAAAGAACTTGCTTTGCAATAACTGTTCTCGGTAATAACTACAACTCCTGTCTCTAGTAAATCAGTAGATAGAATGAGAAAGGTTTAAAGTCTATGCAAGTTCTGAGGGTCTAAGAAAATGTTCTAAGGTACACAAAAGTCTAGGATATGAAAGCTTCAGTAAGTTCTGAGGGTCCAGAAAAATGATTTAAGGTGTATAAATGCATAAGCAAGTGATCTAAAGGATATGAAAACAGAAGATGTTTTAGACTTCTGTCCCCTTCGGTGCTAATATTAAACTAAGATTTCAAAGGTCAAGTTTTAGCATTGATTAATGGGGTTCTGATACGCTGGTAAAGCTACTTTTTCTACAGTGTGGATTTCGGTACAGATTAAATGCAAATATATATAAAATTTTGATGTCTCTTTGTAAACTAAAGAAAACAAAATCATGTAAGCTTCAGGGAGTCATGAGACTTGGATCCACCTCCCACGGGTCAGTAGAACTCCAGATAAGTATAGCCTAAGTTTCCTCACCTGCCTATTACTGAGGATGGAATCTCTCTCCTGGTCATGAGACTCCTTCTCCTCTCACAATTACTAGGTCTATGGGCCTGAAAGTTCCAAAGGTAATTTTCTTTTAAGTTCCTAACTTCAGCTTCTGTCCCCAGTCTATATCTGTCCCAGCAGATTCCCCGCTTGGCAGACAGCATCCATGAATCAGCTGCTGACTACAACCTGCTCATGAACCCTGGACCTGCTGACAGCAGCAGTAAACCAGTCGGGTAGATGGGATTGTCCCCTGTCTCTTTAGGGGTCAGCAAACCAGATGCTTCTGATATAAATGCTCCATTGCCTGACTTCCCTTGTGACCTTGACTAGCATTCCAGCCTTCCTAGGCCCGCATAATGACTTCCTAGTTTCCACAGGAAGTAGTCACACAAACGAGTATGTAGCCCCTTGTCCCCCCCCCCACCCCCCACAGGCTAGAATGTTAGATCAAAAGAAAACTCTTGCCAGCAGGTGGCCTTAAATCCCAGCACCTGGGAGGCAGAGGCAGGTGGATTTCTGAGTTTGAGGCCAGCCTGGTCTACAGAGTGAGTTCCAGGACAGCCAGGGCTACACAGAAAAGCCCTGTCTCAAAAAACCCAAAAAAAAAAAGAAAAGAAAAGAAAAGAAAAGAAAAGAAAAGAAAAGAAAAGAAAGAAAAAGAGAGAGAGAGAGAGAGAAAAGAAAAGAAAGAAAAGAAAAAGAAAAGAAAAACTCTCTGGCATAGGGAACAAAATGGCTACCTACAGTGCTCACTGGCATACCAGGAAAGGTACCTGTTAAAAACCAAATAGCCCCAAAGCTATCAATAGCTAGATTAATTAGCTGAAACAGTTCTACAGTATGATAGGACACTCAACCTGCCCTATGTAAAACAAAAAGGTTATTGCATGGCTTTAAAAGAAAATTGTTTCTATATAAACCACTCAGGTTAATTAGAGATTATCTGACTATACTCAAAAAAAAAAAAAAAAAAAAAAAATCCAAAAAAAAAGAGCTGAGATGACCTAACTGACTAGGGCTCCATCTATTTCCAGCCTCCACCAAGACAGTAACTCTGATGTCAGCCATCACACACCTTTGGCCCTTCTGCTTCTGCTAATTACTGTTGGCTCTTGCATCATTGATGCCTTAACTAAATGCCTAACTAACTCCTGTCTGGGTTCCTTTAAATTAGTGGTTATTAAATCCCAGTATAAACAGGTCATCACAGAGTCAAGGATTTGATTCAGGATATAAGTCATGCAGGATATATGAGACCAAAACAAGAAAAATACACCTTGCAGGCTAAGAGTTCTGTTTGCAGTTAAGAATAGGTTCTTGGTTGTCCTTTGATTGTTTGACCCATCTGCACCAGCTGTGCTGAGTCACATGTAGGCACAAGGTATGCTTGCCCCTGATTGGATGTAAGCCAGAAGTAATATAGGCAGATAAAACATCAGGATGTATGCTTGCATGTTTGCCCCTGATTGAATCTGATGGGCAATTCAGCAATTATGAGTTTTGTCTTTTAAAGTCCTTGCAAAATATGATCTGTGGCCATTTTCCTACAGACTTGACCAGTATTTAATTAAAGTTTGCTTCAAATTTGGCTTAAGATTGTCGTAGCGACACCAGGCAGTGGTGGCGCACGCCTTTAATCCCAGCACTTGGGAGGCAGAGGCAGGTGGGTTTCTGAGTTTGAGGCTAGCCTGGTCTACAGAGTGAGTTCCAGGACAGCCAGGGCTACACAGAGAAACCCTGTCTCGAAAAACCAAAAAAGAAAAAAGATTGTGGTAGTGACAAGGACACTTGCTCTTCTATGGTCACAGCCGATTTATTCACAATAACCAGAAGCTGGAAACAACCCAGATATCCCTCAACCAAAAAATGAATATAAAAAAGGTGGCTCATTTACACAATGGAATATTATTCAGCTATTAAAAATGGGGACATCAAATGGGTGGAACTAGAAAATTTCATTCTGATTGAGGTTACCCAGACCCGAAAGGACAAGCATGACAGGAGCCTCGCATGGCTGTCCTCTGAGAGGCTCTACCAGCAGCTGATTGAGACAGATGCAGATACTTACAGCTAAACATTGGACTGAGATCAGGTACCCATACAGAAAAGTTAGGGAAAGGATTGAAGGAGTCGAAGGGGATGCCAACCCCATAGGAAAAACAACAATGTCAACTAACTGAGACCCCTGGGAGCTCCCAAAGACTAGACCACCAACCAAAGAGCATACATGGGCTGGTCCATGCCCCTGGCACATATGTAGCAGAGGACTGACTGCTTTGTATGGCCTCAGTGGGAGATGAACCTAATCCTGTAGAAACTTGATGTCCCAGGGAAGAGGGATTGGGGGGGGGAGGGGGTGAAGTGGGGAGGCCCTCTCAGAGGCAAAGGAGACAGCAGAAGGGGGAGGGGGGAGAACTCTTGGAGGGGAAACCAGGAAGGAGGGAACAATTAAGTTAATTGTTGTGATAACAATTAAATTTGCAAGAAGGAGGCATTTGGGTAATTCCTTTTTTGTTGTTGTTGTTTTGTTTTTTTGTTTTAGAGACAGGGTTTCTCTGTGTAGCCTTGGCTGTCCTGGAACTCACTCTGTAGACCAGGCTGGCCTTGAACTCAGAAACCCGCCTGCTGGGATTAAAGGCGTGCGCCACCACTGCTCAGCTATGGTAATTCCTAATAAAAATGTTTCGTAGGGAAATAAAGAAAAGATATCTGAGATCAAATGTTGCATTTCTTTATGGTTTTTGTTAGGGTTTGGTGTGTGTGTTTGCATGTGAGATCAATACTGAACTCTGAGAGGGCCTTGTAATAAGCTACCTCCCCAGGATAGGGAAATAATTTTCAAGAGGGAAGAGAGTTTTCAGATCCCAGAGGAAACGTGCAGAGACCTGAGGTGGAAAGAGAACCGGTCCACAAAGCCCTGAGACATCAGCCAGGGGAGAGACAGAATGTAGACCCAGGAAAGGGGAAACAAAAAGATCAGAAGTCACCAAGGTCAAGACTATGCTTCCCTTATCACGCTGGCTGGCTGTGTCACAGAAGCCAAGTGGCTCTGATGCAACCTTTACCACGCACAGTTCAAAGAACTCTAGGCTGGATCCTGAAAGGCAAGCTTGTCACACACAGACCCTTCCCTCTTTCCTCAGCTGCATAAAGTCTAAATGCCAGATCTCTGCTTTCTTTCAGTGGCCCCCAGGAAACTTCTCAGACCTGTCTGTCTTTTTCCAGCTTCCTTGATCTCTCACTGGCCCAAGAGTCATTGGCAAAGATAGTGGCATCTGTCTTTTGTGACTTGCTCAACTTAAGTACAAAGACAAACCGAGGGGGGGAAAAAAGCCTCAGATTATGTGAGAAACCTCAATCAGCCCAGCTTAAAGAAAATAATCTGAACACTCATATTCACTCAAACACACGTGCATATAATAAAATAATCTTTTTTTAATCTAAGATAACATCCCTCCCAGGTTTGGAGTCCTAGATTCCCAAATACCCACTAGGCCACATTCACCCCTCCCCCAATCCAGCAGGCCCCAAGCAAAGGCGGGGGAGCTAGGGTTGGCCCAGCTCCAAGTTTTCAAAAGTGCTTTCAGTTTCTCTTTACAGCAAGAAACCCTACCCCACCCAACCCCAACAGGCCAAAAGTTCTAAATCAGAGAGACACTTCCTCCACCTACTGGGTCTGCAGCTCCCGTTCTCCAACTCTGAGCCCTACACCCCAAGAAGGCTTCACTGGAGTCTACTGTAACTGGGTTATTGCCTTTACCCTAGAATCTGAACACATACTCCAACATCTCCACAAAGACAGATCCTGGTGCCATAAACCCAGCACCTGGCTTAATGTGTGGCCTCAATTAGAACTCCTCATAACATTAGCTGAATAAATCAGCAAATAAGACCACACACACTTTCAGGCTGGTGAGAGGGCTCTGGGAGTATGTGGCAGAGTTGAACACACTCTGACACTCTAGCACATGCAGACAAACACCACACACACTAAACCCCATTACTTTCAAAGTTTCTCAAAAGCAGGAAGAAAGAGCTTGAATAACAGGTTTTTCTTTCCTATGAGTTTGTCAGAAAATAAGACCAAAAAATATTCAAGTTACACACTTGAAGTTTCACTAATGAATAATTCAAAGTATTTGGGAAGGCCAGGGGAGGAGCACAGTGGTAGAACTGTAATCCTAGGAAGATAGGAGTTCAAGGCCATCCTGGACTTAATAGGAAGACCTAGAAAAAGTTAAAAAGAATGCTTGTGTACAACCACAGGAAAGTTTTCAGATAGTACATGACAGGAGACAGTGGTGATGGGAACTCATGCTAATATTGAAGGTCCTAAAACAGGACTACATAGCTGACTGACTTTCTGAATGAGCCTAGAGCAGCTGCAAAAGCCAAGCCTGTTTATTAAGTCCTTAACTTGCTCTGGCTTCTGTCGGCCAGGCTCTCCCCTGCATGCTACATGGTCCTGTCTAAGGAGGACTGTAAAACTAAGTCTATAGCTATTGGAATAGAACCCCTTGCCTCTCCCAGTTCTTTTTTATGCATGCCTTAGGATAAACCACGTGACTTAAGTATTTCCCAGCTCCTCTTTAGAATTCAAAAGTAGTACTATACTTGCTTCCTGGAAAGTATTCTCAATAGCAACTCCTAGGACTTTGTTAGAAATGTAAATCCTCAGACCCCCAACCTACACCTCCTGATTTAGCAACAGCATTTAGCGATTCCAAAGCACATCAGTGTGCATACAGCACCGCACTGAAGCCGTCTCAGGAAGGCACAGCAGGTGTATGACCTAAACAGGAGGTGGTCACAAGAAAAGGGCGTGCTTGAGACTATCCAAGGTCCTTGAAGTTCCAGTAAACATTACAACCAGAATGCCCGGGAGGTATGAGAACCGGGAAGCCGAGGATGTGACTCCTTTTACAGTAGTAGGCTGCAGCAGCAGCATCGCCGGAGGTGTGAGTGCGCCTCTCCCTGGTCCCAACCACAGGCTGCCCCAGCCGACAAGGCCAAGTCCCCGCCCACTTCTGCTGTCACCCTGTCAAAACAAAGCCGCAGTCTACAGTGCTGAGTCGCTCTCCCCTGCAGCTTGGGGAGCTGAGCCCCCTACACGCGCCGTAAAGCTGGATGCCCCGGGGTGCCTAAAGCCCTTAGGGAGGGAGAATAGCAAGAAAGCTGTCCTCAAACTGAGCAGACGCGCTCGCCGCCTGGGCTGTCACCTTGCCAGACCCTGTTTACACCCTAAGCGGCCAGGATCGCGCTTTCGCTAAATAAGTAATAACAATAATGACAGGGCTGTCGCCGCACGGCCGAGGCCGCCAGGCGCCAGAGGACCCGGGCTTGGGGCAGTGCCCACCTCCCACCCCGCGCTCCGCCCCTTCGCTCCCGCAGAGCGCCAGGATTCCAGGACACTTCTGGGCGCTCACTCCACAACCCAGCTCCTCCTAGCGGGGCTCAGAGGGGAGGGCGAGCGCAGGGAGACACACTAAGATGCCCCCAACCCCAAAAAGCTGCTTCCCAGCCCCGACTGATCCTCCACACCAAGCACAGTTACGCTCCCTGTGAAAGGGCTCCCGCGAGTTCCTACAGAGCAGAAAAAGCCCCAGTGTAACCCGAGCGCTCGGAAGCCAAGACTCATCCTTCCTAGAAGAGGGACACGGCCAGATCTAGATGACCCCCTACCCCTGCCCCAGTGAGACGCTGTGCGAGTTGCAGCGGCAGAGCGCGCGCAGCAAATGCAGCACTTCCGCGGTGCCGGCGGGAAGCTGGGGGTGGGGGAGGGGAGAGGGTCCGGGCCCGCCCGTGACCCCGCGATTGTGCTCGTCCCAGCGGGTACCTTGCAGGCGGAGTACACGCCGAGTTTCTCCAGTTTCTTCGCCCGTGGAGCAGAGCGCAGCTGCGCCTTCTTCACGGCGATCCGGGCCGAGCCGCCTCCTCCCGGTCCTTCGGCCGTGCCCGCCGCGGCCACCGCGGTCGCTGGCCCGCAGGAAGCAGAGCTCCCGGCGGCAGTGGCCAGGGTCCGGGGAGAACCGTGCGGGGGCGCGAGCGGCAGCGCTGGGGGCCCGGCCCCGCCAGCCTCGGCCATGCCGCCCCGACTGTCACTGGCAGCCGCCAGGGTCCCCGCGGGCTCCGTCGGCGGAGCCGAGACCCTCCCCCCCGGCCGCCGCCCTGCGCCCTCCCCGCCCCCGCCGCGCTCGGCCGCCAGCGATCACAGGCCCCCGCGCCTCCCCGGGCGGCTAGGACGCTAGCGGGCCCGAGCGCCCTGGCCGCGCTCTGCTCCTCCGGGCCTCCGGCATGCTGCTGCGAGCGTAGCCGCCCGCCTGGAGCGCCAGGGCCCGTAGGTGACCAGCGACCTGTGAGGCCGGGCCGCTGCAGCCCAGGCACCTGCCGCCCTGCGCTGCTGGCGTCCCTGGGCCTGACACCCTCCCGCGCCTAGACCCAACTTCCTCCACCCTAGCGGGAGCCAGAGGGAAAAAAAATGTTTTCCACAAGTACCCGTCAGCGGCCAATCCTCCTCTTTGTTGCTAATTCACCAAAATCATGGCGAGAAGGGTTCCTTTTTTCTTTTTTTTTTTCTTTTTTGACTTTGGATTAAACTTTTCCTTTTAAGAATTCTTCTCCATCCTCTTCCCCTGGTAGTTTCTGAACCGAATATGACCAAAGAGATGACTCAATGGGATATATATATATATATATATGGTGTACATATATGTATTAGGTACGTATGTATATATATGTATGTATATATATTCAAACACACGTATATATAATACTTGGTTAGAGAACATTACATGTCAGCAAAACGAAAACTAAACGCGTGGAAAAAGTTTGAAATGAGTCTGCCTGCAGGGTTCGGTTCACTCCGGGTTGGCTACAGTCTGCTGCTAGTTTATTGTCTATTACGTTTTCAAACGCGAAACCCCAGGCGTGCAAGTTAACCAAAAAGACAGCGTCCGGGAAAGTGATTCCGATTTTTTGACTTAAACTTCAAAAGCAAAACTATTGTTCCTGTCTCTGATGGCAGGAAGAGATTATTTCAGTTGTTCACCATGGTCAACCTTCCTAAAACGACTTAAAAAGCACTGCATTGCCGGTCAGCACCGTTGGCAAGCGCCCTAATTCTGCGGAGCAAGCATAGTCGTAATGTAGGTCATAATGAGTTTGTGATTGGTTGTCTCGCAAGCTTGGTAGCTCCTGCTGAGCTACAGCCCTGTGGGATGTGCTTTCCCTTGCAAATACTCTTTTTTAAAATTTAAACTCCTGTTTAAAAATGCAATTCATGTTTCAAGATGCATTTTTCCAGATTCTGTGTCCTCTTGACGCAGAGCAATGCTCTGCCAGGGAGAAAGAAGTTAAGTCTACTGCTGTGAAATTGCAGCCTTACTAGGCTGCACCTGATCAATGTCCCTACCTAGGCTTGACCTTAGCCCAGTGTGGAAGCTCAATAGAGTGAGATGCTTGCCTCGAAAATCAATCAATTAATAACCAATTAATTAATTAAAAACAATAAGGACAGGAGTAGTGGTCCTCACCTTTAACCCCAGAACTACAGAAGCAGAGACTGGCCAGGCTCTGTGAGTTTGAGGCGTTCTGGTCTATGGTAGGAGTTCCAGGTCAGCCAAGGCTACATGGTGAGACCTTGTATATAAACAAACAAGAAAAATAAATAAATAAACCTCCGTTTCTGGTTGTTCATTAAACCATTACTGGGGAATCCAGGTTCTTTTAAAGGGATTCAGAAAGAAGCTTGAGGCCCATTTTATTAGAGTGAGCTGTAAATCCTGGCAACCGTCCAGAGAAAAGCAGAAAGAAGAAAGAAACTGGCTCATTTTTATGTTTTGTTTGTTTGTTTGTTTGTTTTTGTTGTTGTTGTTTTTTCGAGACAGGGTTTCTCTGTAGTCCTGGCTGTCCTGGAACTCACTTTGTAGACCAGGCTGGCCTCGAACTCAGAAATCCATCTGCCTCTGAAGTGCTGGGATTAAAGGCGTGCGCCACCACCCCCTGGCTCTCTTTGTAATCTTTATGTTTTGTTTTGGACAGTTTAAAATGGCTTATCTCTATCCAGTCAAAGATAGATCTGAGTTCTTTAATTCTCTTCCCCCCCCCCCCAAAAAAAAAAGAATAAAAAAAGTTGTAAAGTAGATTAAAGGTAATCTTTTTTTTCCGCCCTTTGGTTTTTTAAGACAGGGTTTCTCTGTGTAGACCAGGCTGGCCTTGAACTCAGAAATCTGCTTGCTTCTGCCTCCAAGTCCTGGGATTAAAGGATTACAGGCATGCACCACCACTGCCCAGCCCTAACGGTAATCTTTTACAAAGAAATCTATGAAGGTTTTGGTTGCTCATGCCTGCAATCCCAGCACTTAGGAAGCAGTGGCTGGTGGGCTACAACAGTGAAATCCTGTCTCAAATAAATAAATAAATAAATAAATAAATAAATAAATAAATAAATAAAAGCCGGGCGGTGGTGGCGCACGCCTTTAATCCCGGCACTTGGGAGGCAGAGGCAGGCAGATTTCTGAGTTCGAGGCCAGCCTGGTCTACAGAGTGAGTTCCAGGACAGCCAGGGCTACACAGAGAAACCCTGTCTCGAAAAACCAAAAAAAAAATAAAATAAAAATAAAAATAAAATAAATAAATAAATAAATAAAAATAAGCAAGTAAAATAGCTAGGCTTGGTGCTGGAGAGGTGGTCAGCAGTTCAAAACAATTGTTCCTTTTTCAGAGAGTCCAACATAGCAATCACAACCATCCTAACTCCAGTTCCAAAAGATCTACTCCTTCTGACCTCTGTGAGTACCAGGCATGCACGTGGTCCACATTCATACATTACACACAGGCAAAACATGCACACACGTAAAATCAATAAACCTAAACCAGTTCTTTTTAAACACCCAAGCTTTAGGAGGAGGAAACCGCCCTTTCCAAAATGGGCCTGAACAAAGCCTGCTACTTCCGCCCTTCTCTCTTTCCTATAGTATTTTAAATTTTAAGGAGGGGCAATTGTGATACTTCCCTTTCTACAGAATGGTTGTGGTAGCCTTGGGTAATGATTCACAATTGTAATAATCCCAGTATGTTGGAAGCAGAGATGCATGGTTCAAAGCCAGTCTGAGCTACCTAGTGAGCAGGAAGTGAGCAAGGGGTACATAATGGGGCCCTATTTTTAACTTACTTAATTAAATTAAAAGGTATGTTGCCATGTAAATAGGAGGTTGAGTTGAAGCCTTAAAGTGAAGGAGGAAGTTGTCTATCCTCAAGGACTGGCCTACTAATGCCTATTCAGCTAACATGACTAACTTTTCAATCAGGTTTCTTACATCATGACATTAACAAAGGATGACAGGATATTGGGTTCCACCTTCTGGCCATTTGTTTCACTGATGGAATGGTCCACTTGAGATTTGTATGTGCCACTGGATATAAATATTATCTCAAAAAAGGGGTAACCGAATCAAAGGGCAGATGTGGTGGTGCATGCTTTAAGGGGAAGAAAAGCAAAGATGGAGGGATGGATTTCTTTGAGTTCAAGGCTAGCCTAGTCTACATAGTAAATTCCAGGCCAGTTGGCACTACAGAAACTTCATCTCAAAACAATAACAACAATTAGCTTTCTTGAGAATCAAAAAGTTTAGCCAGGTGGTGGTGGTGCAAGCCTTTAATCCCAGCACTTGGGAGGCAGAGGCAGGCGGATTTCTGAGTTCGAGGCCAGCCTGGTCTACAGAGTGAGTTCCAGGACAGCCAAAGGCTATACAGAGAAACCCTGTCTCGAAAAACCAAAAAAAAAAAAAAAAAACCACTGAGCCAACTCTCCAGTCCCATTAAATACATTTTTAAAAGAAGGAAGACGTTCTAAGCATGGTGATACATGACTGCAATCCTGATGATATGAAGGGACTTGATGTCCCCACTTGGAGAATACAAAAGGGAAAAAAAGAAGACCATGCTACGGAAGCTGTTATGTTCAGACACAGGGTGAACAAAGGACATGTAACAGGAAGAGAGAAGGTAGGGGTTTGGTCTGTTGCTATATATTGTAATGCTAAATTCTGTACACAAAGGGAAGGTCTATGAATGACTACTAGTGAATTCTTACATTTACAAGTTTTTTATTGTGCAAACCTTGTTCCTTGATTTAAAACTATTGGTTAAATAAAATTGGCTACAGCCAATTACTGGAGGGATTACAGGGAGGTGGGTTTTCAGTTACCAGTTTGGGGGTGGAGAAGAGAGATGAGAGACCAGGCAGAGACGAGGAAGGAGAAAGGTAGCCACCGTTATGGGAGATAGGGATAGGCACATGGCCAGGGGAAACAGTTATCTGGGGTACACTGCTGGGAGGTAGCCAGGCCAGCAGTTAGAAAAGTAGATTAGGGGTTACCCCCTAGTAATTGTCAAAGCCAAATAAAATAATTATAGTCTGAGTTTTGTTTATTGTTAAGTTAGTAAGGTATAAGCTTAACTTGCTTGTACTACAGAGACTTTAGAGAAAGAGTTAAGGAAGCCCAATATTTCAGAGGGGAAGCCTAAAGTGTTAAGGGGAACATGCTTACCTGACATACAGAGGCTGGAGGTGTGTGTTGGATGTGCCTTTAATCCCGGCACTAGTAGGCAGAGGCAGGCAGATCTCCCCACTTAAGGCTAGCTTGATCATCACAGGGCATTTCAGGACAAACCAGACTAAAAGTTTTGACTCAAAAAAAAAAAAAAAAAAAAAAAGTCACACTTCACTGAGTAATTCAGAAAACCTAATAGACCTACAAACCATTGCACCTGGAGTAGAGATTCTGAGAAGGAGAAGGGAAAGTAAAATATCTCATTAAAGGACTAATTGATTTTTCCATCTATCTCTTTAGCATGACTTAAGATGTACCTACCTTTTTAGGACAGTCTTTAGGCGAGGTGATGAGCCAGCCCAACTGAAATGTTAGGTCTCCACCCAAGCTTAAGATCCTAAGATCTTGTTCTTTGGGCTAGAAGGTTTTGGTTTTTGTTTTTGGGTTTTTTTTACTCTTTTTTTAAAGATTTATTTATTTTATATTTGATGAGTACACGGTAACTGTCTTCAGACACACCAGAAGAGGACATCAGATCCCATTACAGATGGTTGTGAACCACCATGTAGTTGCTGGGAATTGAACTCAGGACCTCTGGAAGAGCAGTCAGTGCTCTTAACCACTGAGCCATCTCTCCAGGCCCCCGTCCTTTTCTTTTTTTACTCTTAACACTAGGACATTGGAAGCTGAATCCAGCATGTTGGAAGTTTGAGGCTAGCCCAAACTATATAGCAAGATCAGATCACACACACACACACACACACACACACACACACATCATGTTAGGCAGTGGTGGGACATGCCTTTAATCCCAGCACTTGGTATCTCTAAGTTTACGGCCATTCTAAATTCAACTCATTCTATAGAATGAGCTTCAGGGTGGCCAGGGCTACACAGAGAAACCTTTCTGGGGGGGTGGGGGGGTGGAAATACCCTGTAACAGCAAACAGTGCTTCCTCAAGAAGACATACAATATTAAATGAAAACCTGAGTGCCAATCCTGGGATACTTCCCTGTGAATTATTGGTCAGGGAGACTCCAGAGGCCCCTAAAATAACATAGGCTATTATAATAGCTCATGATTACTCGCCATAACTAGAAGGTAAGACCCTACTGCTGAAGATACAACATACTCTGACCGCAGAACATAGAGAAATTGATCTAGAACTAATCTGATTTACTGCATGCTGAATAGTTTTCATAGTGCCTTACAGATGCTATACAGCTTGCTGTGGAAGAAAAGAAATCAGTGATATTACTCAGGGTGAAGCCTGAATACTAAATACCATGTTGCCGGACTCTTGTCTGATGTCCTTTGGTGCAAGGGTAGCAGGAAGGTTATAAGCATTATCAACCACTTTTCCCTTCATTTTGAGCCAGCTCCATAGGAGGGAATCCATGCCTGGTACTATAAACCTGGGATAAAGCCCAGGGCTTGGCGGTCATAGGCCCCAAGACCTTACCACTGTGTAACGGCTTCTCCTGGTTGTCAGTTTGACTATATCTAGAATGAACAATCCAGAATTGGAGGGTTTACCTGAGATACAGATCTTGAGGCTGGAAGACACAAGTTTCTACCTGGATCTTGGCATGGAGAACTTGAGGCATAGTGGCTATGAAAAGTTTATGCTCAGGCAAGGTAGTGCATGCCTTTAATTCCAGGAGACAAAGGCCAGGAGATCTCTGAGTTCAAAGTCAGCCTGGGACAAAACAAGTCCCAGATCCAGGCATGGTGGTGCACACCTTTAATCTGGGCCACATCTTCTGCTGGAGACCTACATAAGGACACTGGAAGAAGGAAGATTCACTCTTCACCTGCTTGCATTTACTTGCCAGCACATCTGCTGGAATCTACTTCTACAAAAGAATAGCTGAAGCAACTAGCCTCATGGGACTTAGCAACTACTAGATTCTTGGACTTCCAATTCGCAGCTGACCATTGTTGGGGAGTTGAACTATAGACTGTAAGTCGTCATAATAATATAATATAAATTATATAAATATAAAAAGACATTCTATACATTCTGTGACTCTAGAGAACCCTGACTAATCCACACTGTTTCTTTGGTAATTTGACATACTGTCAACTTTACATTCTAAATGTTTATGCTCTCAGTAGTCAAGTCAGGAGAGCTTCTAATAGCAGGCAGCAGTTAACACAGATGGGCAACTGGTCAAAGTGCTGATAACAAGTGACTCTTGGGTGCTCAGCTCTAAATGGGGCATCTACACCAACTGCCCTCCACCTCAGAGTCTAGGGAACACTGCAGAAGAGACAGAAAGTGGTGGTACAGAAAGAACTGAAGGAGTAAAGGATGGGGAAAGCTACTGTGAAATGCTATTGTGCTGGATAGTTTGTCAACACAAGCTAATTTCATTTGAAAGAAGGGAGCCTCAATTAAGAAAATGCCTCCATATCAGATCCAGTATCAGGGAAGCCCATAAGGCATTTTCTTAAATACTGATTGATAGAGGAAGATCCAACCCATTGTGGGTGGTACCGTTCCTGGGCTGGTGATCCTGGGTGCAGGTTGAACAAGCCATGGGGAGCAAGTCAGTAAGCAGCACCACTCCATGACCCTTGCATCAGCTCCTGCCTCCAGGTTCCTGTCCTGTCTGAGTTCCTATCTTGACTTCCTTCAATGATGAACAGTGATATGCAAGTGTAAGTCAAGTAATCCTTTCCTCCCTAGTTGCTTTGGTCATGGTATTACATTACAGCAATAGAAACTCAAACTAAGACAGCCCTCTCCTGGAACACATATACATAAAATTACATATAAAATTAAATGTTTAGGTGCTGGAGAGGTATCTCAGAGGTTAAAAGCACTGACTGCTCTTCCAGAGGTCCTGAGTTCAATTCCCAGCAACAGCATGGTGGCTCATAACCATCTATAATGGAACCCAATGCCCTCTTCTGGTGTGTCTGAGGACACTGATAGTGTACTCACATTAAATAGATAAATAAATAAATAAATAAATAAATCTTTAAAACAAAATAAAATGTTTAAGAACTTGGACAGGGAAGATGGCTCATCAGGGAATAACTCCTGTAAGTTGTCCTTTGATCCCCACTAGTGTGATGTTGCAATCATACACATACCCCTACACACACATACACACACACACACACACACACACACACGATGTAATAAAGTTAAACTAAAATCAAACAATAATTATTTTAAAAGATTGACTTTCATGAGTGTTTTGCCTGCATGTATATATGTGTACCACATGCATGCTTGGTGCCTAAGACTGTCAGAAGAATGTGCTAGATTTTCTGAAACTAGAGTTATAGACAGCAGCAACCTACAATGTGGATGGTGGGAACTGAATCAGGTCCTCTGCAAAAAGAGTAAATGTTCTTTCCTACTGAGCCATCTCTCCAGGCTCCAGTAACAATTATTAAACATACATTATACACAAAACACATGTGTAATACATATTATATATACATACATTATTATATACACATTACTGTAGATAATGATGTCTGGGCTAAAACCAGGCTGGCTGCAGTTGAAATAAACACTTAGCAGTGGCCTTTGCTAAAAAGCACTGGCCAGTCACTCGAGGTCCACCAGGTCACTAAAAGCAAGATGAAAGATCGTGTTGTGCCTGTCTTTCACTTTAGTTGAAGGTACCCAGATAAGTTGTTGGCCCTGCAGGAGGGCAATTATCTACAAAGTCAAAGTCTTATCCTGAAGCAGAACTCAGTTCTGAGAACCTCCTCAAGCAATGGGGACTTCTGACCACCTTGAATAATCTGACCTGGGAAGAGGGGAAAGAACCACACTTTCTAGACTGCTTAATAGATTTGGGGGTCACTGAGGAACCTGAGCTGAGAGGGGAAGACAGAACCATGCCTTCTAGACTACTTAATAGACTGGGGGTGTGTCACTGGACCTTTTTATCTGTTCTTTTTTCTCAGTATTGGAAAAAAAATCTCAGGTGGCCCATGAGGTGGCTCAACAAGTCAGGTACCTGTCACCAAGCCTGATGAGCTGATTTGGTTTAAATCCCTGGAGCCTACCTAGTAAAAACAAAATGGAGACACACAGGTTGTCCTCTGACCTACACAAATATGAGAAGGAAAGCCTGTATGTATATAGGATAAAGACATAACCAGAAGAAAGGGAAGGAGGAAGGGGAGGCGGGAGGAAGAGAGGGAGGAGTCTTAAGTTTTAATCTCCTGGGGTTGGGTGTAGTTTAGTGAGTAGAACAGTTACACAGCATGCACAGGGCCCGGTGTTCTAACTTCAGCACACGCCTGTCACTCCACCACGGTGGAAGCAAGAGCGGCTGAACTTCAAGGTCATCCTCTGCTACTTGGGGAGTTTGAACGCAGCCTGGGTTACATAAAAAAACTGTTGCAAGACAAAACAAACAAAAACTGAAAGACCAAACAAAGTAAAACCTCCCTGCTTTTCAATAGTCTTTATCCTTTCAGTGAATTTGTGAGTCTCAGAGTAGCTAGCCTGGCTGTTTGCTGTACATATTCTACTTAGAGGAGGCCTTCTGGAATGTCCTACAGCTATGTCCTTTGGATAAGTGAGAAGAAGGAAGCAGGACACTGTAATTATGGAGTCAAACACATTTCTCCTGTGTTTGAAATGTCCTTTAATAATACATGGGGGGAGAAGGGGGAAGGTTCCAGTTTGATGCTAATGCACCTCCCCCTCCTGACCCATCTCCCATCTTACCTGGGGAGACAGGCTGCTTCCCCAAGCTCTGAAGAGGAAATTATCAGCTTCATTTGATTCCTTGAAAACCATTATTGTCTGAATGTGGAATGGCTCCTGACACTGACTGAACATTTTTTTCTATCATTTTTCCTGCTCAGAGCATCCATATGACATAGTGCCTTAGGCTGGAGTTTCAACACTTTGCCAAGCACATGATGGGCACCAGGCAGAGAAACCTCAAGGTCGAAAGAGCTTAGAAGGCCTGTTTTTCTTCATAACCAGCAGTGGCAAGCTTTCAAGGGATCTTCTTGTACTCAGCATTTGCAGAGAGTATCAGATAAAAGACAATGTTTCAAGAGATCCACCTGCCTCTGCCTCCTGAGTGCTGGGATTAAAGGGTTGGGCCACCACTGTGGGATGACTTCTTGTTTTCCTTCATTTCCTTCATACCAAATCCTTTAAAACTAGCCAGTGGAGAAGGAATGTGAAATCAGACCCCAGTCGATGGGGAAGACTTTTCACCTGTGTTAGAACACAAACCAAGTTCATTTCCTGTCTGTGTGCTTCTTAGCCACATTTGGGTATTGGCACGAACTTCTCATAGAAAGAAGAAATATTTCTTTATGGGGTTACTTTTTTTTTTTTTTTTTTTTTTTTAAGATTTATTTACTTATTTTATGTATGTGAGTACATTGTTGGTCTCTTCAGACACAACAGAAGAGGGCACCAGATCACATAACAGATAGTTGTGAAAGGGGGAATTGAACTCAGGACCAGTGGAAGAGCAGTCAGTTCTCTGAATCATCTCTCTAGCCCGGTGGGATTACTACTGCTTCTAAATTGTTTGTGCTTTCCTTTGTGCAACATCAATATCTTTCTTTGTTTGCTGCTAACACCAAGTCTGTTGAGAACAGTTTCCTGAGTGATCTGGCTATCCTGCCTTAACCTTGCTCTGCCTACTGAACCTGGCAGAATCCCCACTGCCTTGACTGGCTAGTCTTTATAGGCAGAAGTCTCTGCAGGTGAAATTGAATATGCCTGCCACAGAGACTGGCAGCTTCCCATTATGAATTGCTGACACATCCCAGTACCTTGACAGCATGAATATTCCTCCCTTTCTTTTACTTGCCTTTCCTTTGTTTCTTTTATCTAATGAATAAAACCACCCAGCTAGTAATAGGTTAAATTTCTAGTCTAGTCTTCCTCATTTTTAAAGATCCTGGGGATCTAACTTGTGTCTTCCGTCTTGGCAGCAAACAACCAGATAAGCCATCTCACTGATCCTAAAATTATTTTTTAAATGGCTCTTGCTAAATTAAGACATGTGGGTCTTGAACTCACCTTGTAGAGGCCTCCCTCGTTTGTTTTGGAATTCCACAATGGAATTACCAGGTAGTACCACAATAGGCTATCTCAACTGAGGGAAAATCAGTCTCCTTCACCTTGTTAGAAGTCCCACAGATGCAAAAGGGAAAAAGAACCCAGTTTGGGTTTTTTTTTTTTTTTTTTTTTTTTTTTTTTTTTTTGTCAATCCTTTGTTCTATCAATATCTATGCTTCACAGTTTCAAGTTTTAGAGGGATAAATACAACACATCTTCACATCCCTGCTTGCAGTTCTCCATCGAGACTATATGGCATGAAGCCCTTCCCTCTTCTCCTGTCCTTCTCCAAACATTCAGTGCAGACAGTCCCTGGCATCTCACACCTGTAACCCCAGCACTTTGGAGACAGAAGCAGAAAGTTTGCCGTAAGTTCTGTTTCTAGTTTCCACATAGCAAGTTCAGGGCTATTAGTGAAGGAACAGTGGAACCTCCAAACTAGACCACTCCATTGGTAAAATGGTTTATTGGGAAATCAAACTGACAAGGCGATCTCAGGTGGTGGCTTGGGGGGACCAAGGGAAGCAAAATGGTGAGAAAGCAAGCAGGTTTTACTTGACAGCCAGTTGGGTGGGATTCTTTGAGTTGATTAAGGCTTTTAGGATTAATCAAGAACTAGGAGACCTTGGTCTAGATAGTTGACCTTTAGGGGCAAATTAAAGGAGGCTGCTGATAAACAGAAAGTGGTCTTAGGAGATTACGGAGAAATGCAGAATTTAGGCTTCTATTTACCCTGTCAGAGTCCTTTGGTTTAAGATGCACTGCCATTTTGGGGGGCTGCTTTGGACTTAACAAGAGCCAGCCAAGGCTATATAGTAAGATCTATCTGAAACATCAAAAGACAGGGAGCTAGATGTAGCTCAGTCACTAGAGTACTTGCCTAGCAGACAGGGTACGAGGCACTGGGCTCCATCTCAGCTGACTGTAATAATGTATCCTAGTAATCCTGGCACTTAGGAGGTAGAGGCAGAAAGATCTCAAGTTCAAAGTCATGCTAGGCTACATGAGATTTGGTCTCATAAAAAAAAATGGGGAGGCTGAAGGGACTGGTGATATGGTTCTTAACTACCATGTACAAAGCTGTGGTATCATTCCTAGGAGAGCAATGAATAAAAGAATCTAATTATGGAGCCAGAGACATGGCTCAGTGGTTAAGAGCCTGTACTGATTTTGCAGAAGACCTGAGTTCTGTTTCTGGTATCCACATATAGTTCACATATATACACATGTGTGCAAAACAACCATGCACATAAATAAAATAATTATAACAATATATTGGTTAAACCACAGAGACTAGGTATATAAAAATTATTTAGCCAGGTATCATGGCACACGTTAGATCCCAGCACTAAGAAGATAGAAGCAGGCAAGAGTCTAAGGTCATCCTGGTCTCCATAGTGAGTTCTAGTATAACCAGAGCTACATACTGAGAGACCCTGTTCTCAGAAAGAAAGAGAGGACAGGAGAGGGAGGGAAAGAAAGGACAGGAGAGACAGAGAGAGAGAGAGAGAGTGAGAGAGAGAGAGAGAGAGAGAGAGAGAGAGAGAGAAAGGAAGAGGAGGAGGAGGAGGAGGAGGAGAAGAAGAAGAAGAAGAGGAGGAGGAGGAGGAGGAGGAGGAGGAGGAGGAGGAGGAGGAGGAGGAGGAGAAGAAGAAGAAGAAGAAGAAGAAGAAGAGGAAGGAAGGAATAGAAAATCAGTTATGACTCACATGGTGGTACATCCCTGTAATACCAGAACTCAGAGATTCATTTTATCTTTGGAAAAATGGGGAGGAGGGCTTTTCTGACACCTGAGAAAAGATCTTAGACTCAATCCAATTATAATTAAAAGATTTATTGCTTAGCTCCAGGCAGGATACCAATGTTAAAGCCAAATTTCAATGCATTCTATGAAGGAGGGGTAGGGGGAAGAGATTTTTAAAGGCAAAAACCATAGGAAGGCCTTCAATATCTACACAAGCAAGCAAAAAACTAGTCTGTTCTACCAAGTTAAGTGGTTAAGGCAACTCAAAATAATGTTTGGGTATCTGCATACACAAGTTACAGAAGGCAAAAAAAAATCAGTCATATTATAGATAACAAGTAGATAGTCACAACTGTGTTTTTTTGGGTGAGGTCACTGAGGCAAGGTTACTGGGAACTTACCTTCCAGGGACTGGAATCAGAGACAAACAGCTAGTGGGAAATGGATGCCTAGCATAAGATGGAGTTTCTTTAGCCATCACAGCTATCGTATGAAGCTGTACCCACACACCATCTGCTTTTCATCTTCAATGAAGTTTGGATAAGTTACATGAACTATTTATTATCCCCCTGCTCTCTCTGTGTGTGAATTTTCCAAAGTCACTTGGTACATGTGAAGGCCAGAGGATAATTTGCCAGAGTCAGTTCTTTTCTTCCCTTCCACGTTGGTTTCTGGAGATTAAACTCCAGTTCACTTGTCAGCAAAGGCTCTATCCACTGAACCATCTCACTGAACAGCTCTATGCAAGCTATTCAATGCTTTAATGTAAAACAGGCTTTATGTTAGACGGTTTGTAAAATAGTAAACTGAGGTAAGTGTTCTATTTTTCTCAGGTTGCAGAGCAAGGACAGGGGACCAGGGATTGAGCTTAGACTTCTCCATTCGCCAGGCACAGCAACAGCTTGTAGCCCGAGCCCGTGTGCTTTATAGGTTGACACAGTCTCACTAATCATCTCAAGTAGGCCTTGAATTTGTTCTCTAATCCAGTCTGATCTGAATTTGGCAGTCTTCACCCCTCAGCCTTCCAAGTAGCTGCAATTACAGGCCTGTACCACCAGGCTTACTAGTGTAAACTATTCTAAGCATGCCTAAGGTAGGCTGTGTTTATTTGTGATGTTCTGTAAGTTAGATCTATTAAATACTATTTGAGACAGGGTCTTGCTACGTATAATACAAACACATGGGTGCATTTACCAGTGTATCTCCCCAAATAGGGAGAAAGCTGTTTGAGCAGATGAAGCTCAAACCTTCTGATTTTTACTGAATTGTTGCTGCTTTTGGAAACCCTTTTTTGGAACACTCTTAATATCATGAATGTTATTATTGTTAGTAGCAGATAATTGTTTAAATAAACTTAAGGATGGTTCTGATTCCTATCTAAATTAAAAGGTTTATACATACATATATAAAATCTCATTTAAAAACTTACAGTTCTGGTTCATGGTAGGCAAGCATTGTACCTCAGTCATCACTTTTCAGAACATATTAAGACACCATGTAGTGATTTGAATATGCTTGGCCTAGGGAATGGCACTATTAGGAGGTATGGCCCTGTTGGAATAAGTGTTGCCTTGTTAGAGCAAGTATGTCAGTGTGGGGGTTGGGCTTTGAGACTCTCCTCCTCGCTGCCTGGGAGATAGTCATCTTGCTCCTGGCTTCCTTTGGATGAAGACATAGAACTCTCAGCTCCTCCAGCGCCATGCTTGCCTGGACACTTTTGTGCTTCCTGCTATGATGATAGTGGACTGAACCTCTGAACCTATAAGCCAGCCCCAATTAAATGTTGTCCTTTATAAGAGATGCTTTGGTCATGGTGTCTCTTCACAGCAATGGAAACCCTAAGACACAGTGTTTCACAAAATTTAGTAGGTTAGCCTTGAACTTGAAATTCTCTTACTGCAACAGAAAAACTGGCATTATAAGCCTGCACCACCAATTTTAGCTACACAAATAAAATCTTCCCTTCCTCACCCTTTTCCTGTCTTTGAAACTGGGTCTCATGTATATAGCCCAGACTGACCTTGGACTCCTGATTCTACTT
Organism: Arvicanthis niloticus; assembly: GCF_011762505.2. Lineage (NCBI taxonomy): Eukaryota > Metazoa > Chordata > Mammalia > Rodentia > Muridae > Arvicanthis > Arvicanthis niloticus. The sequence continues at coordinate 61,302,800 of NC_047674.1, read as the reverse complement.
TCTACATCCTGAATTTTAGGATTGGAGATGTAATATATCTAATTTCACATGGTATATGCCACCATGTTCTTATACTTATATGTCATTAGTACTCACCAAAGCTATATGTAGTGCAGCACTGAGGAGTTAGAAGCAGGGGGATCAGAAATTCAACGCCAGCCTGAGCTTTGAGAAGCTGGAACTCAAACAAAACAAACAAACAAACAACAAAAATCTTCATCAGACCTTTAATTCCAGCACTCAGGGAGGAGGTAAACAGATATCTGTGAGATAAAGGCCAGCATGTCTACATAGCAAGTTCCAGCCCACCTGGGTTACATAGTGAGACTTCATCTCAAAAAACAAAGAGGGGCTAGAGAAATGGCTCAGTGTTTAACAGCACTGGTGTTGTGTGACAAGACTTTTCTGGAGAGATGCAATACTAGATAAGGAACCTATAACAGATCAAGGTATGGACACTGCTGAAGTTCATGTTGGTGAACCGATGAATTGTATTGGAGTTATTTACAGAAATATAGGTGGGAGGTTATTATGGAAGCAGAAAAGATTCAAAGCTAGGCATGTCACCAAAGCCCACCCCCCAACATGGATGACAGCTTACAAAGTTGGGGACCTGGAGCATACTACACAGTCTATACATTAGGGAGTATCCTTCCCATCCTCCCCAGGCACCTCAGTTGGTCTCCTCTGCCGCCTGGCCAGAGGGCCTGGTGAATCTGGTCAGATTCAGGGATTAATGACTCTATTTTGAGTTGTTTACCTTGCCAAAGGAGCTTTGCTGCAAGGTGGAATGTTTCAACCTCCAAGGAAACTTAACAACTGGCTGTTCTTGAAGAGGACCTTGGTTCAATTATCAGCACCCACAAAGTGTTTACAACATTCCACAACTTCAGGGCTAGAGGATCCAATACTACCTTCTAGATTCCTCAGACACTGCACTCTAATTACAGTGTACATATACACATGCAGAATAACACACAAAATAAAAACAAACAACATACTTCATCAACCATCCCTAGGTATGTTCTTGTTTTGTTTTTGATTTTTATGAGACAAGGTCTCATTATATAACTCTGGTTGTCCTGGAACTCTATGTAGACCAGGCTGGCTTTGAACTCACAGAGATATGACTGCCTCCCAAGTGCTGGAATCAAAGGTGTGTACTACCCAGCTCCCTCATTTGTTCATAATAGTATCTGTTGTGGGTATCCCGGCCTTGTATTCTGATACTAATTTCCCTTTCCGGTGAAGGACTGCAGGGGAGGTGTAAGTCATTAAACAGGTGAATTCTAGTGAACCTTCTGCCCATCTTAATTTGTAAAATAAAGGCTGGAGCCAGTGATTGGGCAGTGGAAGGGGAGGTGGAGAAATAAAGGTTTGTGGGAAGAGACCAGGGAGGAGGACAATGGAGGAAGAAGATGACGAAGGAGAGGACGACTGGGAAGCAGGAGGTAGAAGGACAGACGCAGGGTCTGGAAAACCCTAAGTTACAAGGATCTCATAGCTTGGGATCAGAGTAGTGTAGGGGTATCTGCCCAATCTAGGCTTACAAAATATATTCATAATTACTGAGTTGTGTTTTCAGTGACCGGTCATATTTGGGCTAGAGATTTAAATGTATCCCACTGCAAGTATCTCTAATTTTTAATTAATTAACTCATGTTACTGAGAATGGCAGGGGTTTGCCCACGGTAAGCTCATGCTCTTTGCTTAGATAAATCTCTGGTCTTAGATTTTTTTCCTTTTTAAATATCTTTTAAAATGATTATAATTTATTAATTTTATGAGGGTGTTATGCACACAATGACATATGTAGTGGTCAGAAGAAAATGTAAGGGAGCCAGTCAATTCTCTACCCTTCTACCGCCAAACTATACATATCTTTTATTTTGATTTGATTACTTGCATTTATTTACTTTGGGTGTGTGTATATGTATGGACATATGCTTACACACAGAAGTCTGTTCTCTCCTTCTACCATGTGAGTTCCAATGGTCAAACTTAGGCTGTTAGGCCTTGTAGCAGGTACCTTTATCCAATGTGCTATATCATTGTACCCATTTTTGTATTTTGAGAGAAGATTTTGCCAAGTAGCTCTAACTGGCCTAGAACTTGCTACGCAGAATAAGGTAGGCTCCAACTTGCTTGCTTCTGCCTCTGCTTCTTGGATGCTGTCATGTTCTATATGTTTTTGAGAAATGGTTTGCCGGTCGGTGGTGGCATACGCCTTTAATCCCAGCACTTGGGAAGCAGAGGCAGGCGGATTTCTGAGTTCAAGGCCAGCCTGGTCTACAGAGTGAGTTCCAGGACAGCCAGGGCTACACAGAGAAACCCTGTCTCAAAAAAACCGAGAGAGAGAGAGAGAGAGAGAGAGAGAGAGAGAGAGAGAGAGAGAGAGAAATGGTTTAATTCTCTAGCCCAGGGTGGCCCAAAACTCACTAGGTAGTCCAGTCTAGACTAGAATTTAGAGAACTCCTCCCACTTCAGCCTCCAAAAATGCTGGATTACAGGTATGCACCATCAAATCTGACTCTAACATTTTCTCATTCATTCATTAATTCATTCATTCATTTACTGTTTTGGTTTTCTTCTTCCATCAGGAGGGTCCCTCACCTCAAACTCTGGTCATATTTTTGGCAACAAATATCTTTACCCACTATGCCATCTAACCCACACTCTTCTTTTCCTTTCTTCTTTCTTTCTTTTTTCCTTCCTTCCTTTCTTCCTTCCTTCCTTTCTTTTTTACATAAAAGGGTATTTTTATTATTTTCCTATATACCATCCTAATGATGTACATTTTCTCAGCTGGCAAAAAAGAAACAAAGCAAAGCTTCCTCAATGCTCATAGAATCAAGAGTAGTCACCTGTGTTTGGGAGGATTCGGTTTCTTATGTCTGTGACACTGTCTGGTATCAGCGATGCTTTGTGGAGAACACCTTGCTGAGTTGTTCTATCAGGGGCCCTTGCTCCAGCTGCCTGCTATTTCCTTCTAACTTGGTTTTTAGTATCCGCTGTGTGTTTCTTCATTATTATGGAGAAGATCGGATTGAGAGATGGGTTTGGTGTGTTCATAGGGGACGTCCTATGGAAGGGCGGTAGCACACTATTGTCCTGCGGTCGGATGTCAAAGCCAGGTCTACCTTGCAGTTGTAGTCATCCGGATCAGAAGAATATGTAGATTTGTGACAAGCACTAGATAAAGCTCCATTTTGGATTGGAAATACATGTTTCCAGATAGTTCTGTCTGATATCGCCCATTTTACCGCTGCCGCCATGATCCTTAGCAAGTGACTTAAACGATATTGTGAAGAGAAACTGCTCCTAAAACCTGTGACTAGGCACGCAGACTTTTCTTCCCTGCACGCTCACTTGCCATCTTGCTTAACTCTGGGTCCCCCCCTTAAGGAACTTAGTCGGTTGTGTGGCCCAAGCCTTTAACTTGGGAGATAGAGACAAGTGGATCTCTGAGTTCAAGGCCAGCTTGGTCTACAAAGTGAACTCCGGGACAGCAAGGGCTACACAGAGAAACCCAGTTTCCAAAGGAAAATTTAAAAAAAAAAAAAAAAAAAAAAAATGACTCTGACCAAGGCATGACCATCCCTTCCACAGACTGAATTGTTTGTTTTGTTTCCCTTTGGCTTCTGTCGACAGGGCCTCTCACTGTAACCAAAGCTATACTGGAATTATCAATGTTCCTCCAGTCCTCCCTCCTCCGTTTCCCAAAGCTTACAGTGTGCCTTCCCTGGTTCTACACAAAATTGACACTTAAGTGGACTGGGTTTTAGAGCTGGAACTCAGACAATGGTATATCCTCCTCTGGGACATGTAGTTCAGAATGCCCCTCGTTGCATGAAAAAAAAAAAAAAAATCAGTATGTCACTTGGTATTCGTTTCAGACAGGGCAACTTCATAAATCTAGAGGCTCACTCTCCCGCCCAACTGTCATTCTCAGCCCCATCCCCACCCCACCCCAGGAGGTGGGGCCCTCCTCATATCTCTTTGTGCTAAATCCCCAAGACAAAAGACATCTGCATTGATGTGTTCAGTTATCTGGCAAGAGCCTGGCTTGGAAAGGATTTGAGTGGCAGACCCACTTAGGTAACTAAAAAGACAAATTAATTAACTTGTCAAATCCCGCTTCTTAGCATGAATGTGAAAGATTCTTGCATAACAAAGTATTGTTGGAGCACGCCAAGCAGCCTTTTTTTTTCTTTTTCCTTTTACTCAATTCATGCTTTTGCAAATCTCATGAACTAGCTCCTCTTCTAGCAGTAAAGGGTATTCAGAGTGGCTGGGGAACTTTTGGTAAGATGGATTCCTTTGGCCCTCAGCTTCATATGCAGAGATATCCAAGCCTTTATATGAGAAGCATGGTGGCAGCCCTCATCTGCAAACGTAGAGATGCTGAGTGTGGGCTCAGCTATTTGTAGAACTGCAGTAGTAAAACGCCTGTGTGATGTTCAGCTGTGCTTAAACATCTTTTGACTTGACTCAGATTTTTAGATTCTTGTATTTTTTTTATTCAGTACTTTTCTTTATGCTTGAATTTGAACTCAAATGTGATAGTGACTAACTATAACTTCATCCTGCCATTTTGTTTTTAAAGTTTTGATAAGTAGTTTTGAATATTTTAGCTCGCCTGGTTTGTTCTTTATAGTTTTGTTTGGTCTTTCTGTGATTTTATTTTATTTTAAAAAAAAAATTATTTATTTTTTGGTTTTTTGAGACAGGGTTTCTCTGTATAGCTCTGGCTGTCCTGGAACTTACTCTGTAGACCAGGCTGGCCTCGAACTCAGAAATCTGCCTGCCTCTGCCTGGCATTTCTGTGATTTTGATACCCTTACCCACATACACTTGCTGGGAATAGATTCCAAAGTGGGCCTGAGAGAACTCTGATGTTGAGCTAATTCCTCAGCCCTGATTTTGAATAATTCAGAACACCTTCTTTTTGTTGCTTTTTTGAGACAAGACTACACTGTGACCCACACAAATAAGCCTGTGTTGGCCTAAAACCTACTTTTTAGTCCAACCTGACCTTGAACTCTGTCTTAGTCACTATTCTGTTGCTGTAAAGAGACACCATGACCAAGGACAGTTCTTATAAAAGAAAGCATTTAGGTCGGGGTTGACTACGGTTTCAGAGGCTTAGTCCATTATCATCACGCCAGTGACCATGGAGGGTACACAGGCAGACCTGGTGCAGGAGAAGTAGCAAGGATTAAAAAAGAACTGAGCCCTGCTTGGGTCTTTGAAACCTTCCCGCCCACCTCCTAGTGAGGTGCTTTCTCCAACAAGGCCACACCTCCTCTAATCCTTCTGATGACTAAGCAGTTAAATTTGAGCAGTGGGAGTAATTCTTACTCAAACTGCCACAAACTCTGTTTCATTTTTACTTGTATTTGCGCTGCTGGGGACTAAATCAAGTCCTGCGCACTCTAAGCAAGTGCTCATTCTAGGAGCTATGTTCTCAACCCTAATCTGGAGCTCAGGGCCGTACTGCTTCATCCTCCTAAAACTATAGGTGTTTTCAGCCTCACCCAGCCTAAGCCATATAACTATAGTAACATTTTTACCATGAACATTTGAATTAAAAATTGGCAGCTGAGGGTGGATTTCCATGAATTTGAAACCCAGCTATCTCGGTGACATCAATAACACAACACACACACACACATACACATGTAGCTGCCTGCGGCCACGAATCAACTGGGTTCACCTGAAAGGGAGGCTGGGGATGGAGGGCGAGAAGAGATGAAGCCATGACAAAGTTCTCTCATCAATGCTCAAAGCTTTAAAGTTCAGCTCTCAATTTAAAGGGGAAGGCCCAACCCAAAACCCCTCCTGGTTTCAGACAGAGATGGGTGGGATAATCCATAATCTGTTCTTGGTCACAGCCAGAGATATCTCAAGGCAAGCTCAGGGGCAGTTCCTCTTCTAAATCCCATGCAGCTAAGGTAGGTAACTCCACCTAGATTCTATCACTTGGTCTGTTGTGGTAAACAAGGTCTCTCAGGCCTGCTCAAGGCTGGGGGAAGGGCACATACACACACACACACACACACACACACACACACACACACACACACACACAGAGGAATGTACATGCACAGTGAATTGGAAATGGCCATGTTGATCAGTTGGTGGAGCACACACATGAAGCCCTGGGTTCAGTGGTCAGTTACTGCATAAACTGGGTATGGTGACATACATCTGTGATCCCAACAAGCAGAGGTGGAGGTAGCAAGATTTAAAAAGTTCTTCAAGGACACCTTCAGTTCCACAGCCAGTTTGAGCCAACCTGTGCTATAGGAAACCCTATCTCAATTAACTGACTAAAAAATTGCCTCTAAAGTGAATAAACAAACCACCAAATAAGGCTCCGAGCCATTTTAGAAATAGTGTGTATTCAGTAAATATTGGGGGTAGTCTAATTTGAAATCAGCTACAATATGGCTTCCATTCCTTTTTTCTTCCTTCCTCCATACAAACTACACATACCCTGTTTGGAACTCAGTTTCCTTTATCAAAACAGATCTGAGAGGAGAAGACACCACAGCTGGCTAAACAAGCAGACTGACTCTTGTTAACAGAACTTTGGAGTCCAACACAGACCAGAAACCTATAGGCCTCCTGAGACATTCTACCTCTCAGGCATATGGGTGGCAAAGGAGAAGTTAACTCTTCTTACAGTGTGATTGACAGTCAGAGGCAGAAATGAAGGATGTGCCAAAAGCGTGCATTCTTGGCCCCTCCACCCATCCTCAGATGCACGCCCACAATACCGTCAAATTGGAAACTGAATTTCTTCAGAAATTCATGAGAAAACAAAGCAATAGCAAAATAAAAACAGAAAATGAGCTAGCTAACGTGTCTCAGTGGGATCCCAGCACCCAGTGGGATCCCAGCACCCAGGAGGCAGAGCGAGGAGGACGGCCAGCAGGTCAGAGCTAGCTTGCATTATTTGGTGAGTTTCGGGCCTATTTGTGGAAAACTGGTGGGATAGAAAGGTAGGTAGGTAGATGGATGGATGGATGGATGGATAGATAGATATAGATAAATGTGATAAATTATTTCTCTGCTGGTGAAATGAGCCAATTCAAACCAGATTAGATTATATTAAATGCAAGTTTATTGGGAAGCTGCTCCCTTGTGAGTTCAGTGGCCCCAGAGAAGGAGGCCAGGGAAGTTGCCATAGGAAGGGACAGGAGATGGGGGAAGAGAAAGAAAGAGCATGTGGGGGGGTGGGAGGTGGGGAGGGCAGACAGAACCAGAGGGAGAGGAGGGAAGGGAGAGACCAAAATGTCTGGATTATATAGGAAGGGGCCTGGGGGTGGGGAGGGCAGCTGATCCTTTGACCGTTTCTTCCCCCACCACCTGCCATAGCTCCCCCAGCCTCTTTGCCAAGCAGCCAATTACTGCCCTGGCTGTCCTCTTTCTCCTCCTGCCCACCTTAGCGCAGCAGATGGAAAACACTAGACAGTTTTATTATTTTAAAACCAGCTAACTCAATGGCTGGGCGAAGAATTTCCTGCCCTAATCTTTTTTCGAGACAGCGTTTCTCTGTGTAGCCCTGGCTGTCCTGGAACGCACTCTGTAGGCCAGACTGGCCTCGAACTCAGAAATCCGCCTTCCTCTGCCAACCAAGTGCTGGGACTAAAAGCGTGCGCCACCACCAACCGGCTTCCTGCCTTAATCTTATTAACTAGTTTCCTTCATCCTCGGCCCCCAACTCGAGGCGGAGACTATAAACTCTAGGGGCCCCAAGCCCTACATGACTACAGCCTCCTCCTTGCTTCAAAGCCTGGTTCAAAATCTCTTCTCCTGCGTCACTTCTTTTCCTCCTGGGACCAGGAAGTCCCACTTTTCCCCTTCACCCAGCAATTGGCTTCCACTCCTTTATTGACACAATCAAGAACCAATTAGGGAATCAATACCTCCCCGTACACCTGGAGGCCAGCTCTGCTTTGTGTAATACCCTGCAGTAACTAAAGAGGCAGGCCTGAAGAGGATGGAAGGTCACCTGCAACTGGAGTAGCAGCTAGTTGTAAACCACCTGTGGGCCCTGGGATTTTAACTCCGTCCTCTTGGAGAATAATAAATGCTCTTAACTGTTGACCTGTTTCTCCAGTCACAACACACGCTTGGTTGTTGTTGTTGTTGTTGTTTTATTTAATGTCAGTATATGAATGGGAGCTGGCTTGTGCCAGTGTGTGTACACTCCTTTCTACCTAGCCATCTCGCCATCACTAAAGCTTCATTTTCTTGTGACTGTTTTTATCTTGCAGTGCTAGAGATAAACCCGTTTCCCACACATGGCAGACAATCGTTCACTGTTGGGTGTAGCTATTGTTTTGTTTTCTCATCAACCTTAGCATGTGCTAAGCACTGCCCTGAACTACTACGCTCTCCACCAGTATGTTTGCACATACTGTATGTTTGCAGTTGTTTTGCTTTATTGTGGTGCCAGGGTTGAGCCTATGTGGGCCCCCTGGCACATATGGAGCAAATGCTTACCACAGAGAAACATCCCAGGCCTTAAGTATTTTTTTTTTTATCTTGAGACAGGATCTCAGTAAATTACCCATTCTGACCTTGAGCTCATTCTGTAGTTTAGGCGGGCCATGAACTTGGGATCCTCCTACCTAGCTCAGACTTCCCAGTCGATGAAACCCAGGTAAAACAAGACAGTCCTGAAGATTAACACTCCTCGGTAGCCAAGTTCTCAGCAGTTTTCTCCGTTCTGGATTCTGCTTGTGTGGCTCCCCTTAACCATTCCAATGCCCCCCAGGAACACATGCCAGTGAATACCAAAAGTCTATATTCTCTGTGTGTTACACACATGATACCTGTGGCAAAAGTTACTTTATGAATTAAACACAACAAATTACCAGGAGTCAGTAAGAAACTATACTACTATACTATAATAGCTGGGTGTGGCATTGTATGCCTTAAATCTCTGAGTTGCAGGCCAGCCAGGGTCACATAGTGAGGTCTTATGTCAAGCAAACAAATAGCATATACCAAAGGTTTGTGAATATGGGAGCTCCACTGAACTCCTCTCACTGTTCTTGTTATTTCTTTTGTTACCGTAAAAAAAAAAAAAAAAAAAAAAAAAATGCCTCTGCCTCTGCTACTCCCTTTCTGTCTCTACCCCCTTTCCAGGCCCTCACTCCCTTCCCTTCCCCAAATAAGCTTCCTTTATACCCAGTCTGTTGTATGGCATGATTTCTTAGGGGTACACCTTGGCATGGGTCACCCAGGAATGCCAAAACACACACACACACATGCACACACACACGTACACACACAAATACTCTCACACACAAATACACACAACACACAAATACACACAAACACACAGTCACACACACATACAAGCTACACACATACACAAATACACACACACAAACACATACACAGTCACACACACATACAAGCCATACACATACACAAATACACACACACAAATACACACACACCACACACACAAATACACACACACAAACACATACACACTCACACATACACACCACACACACACAAACACACCACACAAATACACACACACACAAATACACACACACACACACACACACACACAAGCCACATACTCACACACAAGCCACACATTTCATAACATCAGTACTACCTCCTTCTGGCAATGTTGAGGATCACGTGTGCAAGTAGAAAAGAAAATCAGGAGAGCAAGGACTAACTGTAGTGAAGGGCAGGCTGTGAAGGCCAAGGCTTCAGGGAACGCATGTCTGAGGAGCGGAAGATCCTTTGAGGATGGGAAAGTGGAGAGACAAAGCTGAAGGGTCAGACTTTCACTAGATACCATAGATGTCTGTGACTCCCAGCGAGACCACTGACCTTTACCCTCAAAGTAAAGTTAACTGAAAAGTTTTCCGCAAGATGACACACGTAGAAAATAAACTGAAGAAGAAAACAAGCAGACAAACGTTGGTCTGTACAAGGGCACCATTGTTCTCTGTCCCCTTGCTCCACCCTCAGCAGGCTGACAACTCAGGGCTGACGCTGGCACTAGCTCCTCAGAATATACTAGAAGGCTGGATCTGGGACCACGGGCTGAGCAAACTAAGCTGGCTCTCTGTTCTAATGCTCTGTGTTTCTGCCCTTAAATAAATACCCAGATGTTTATAAGAACTGTTAGCAAGCCGCCCACGGTTCCCTGTTGTCTACCACATGCTCTGAAGCCCTCAAACAACACAGTTCCAGGCAGAAGATCTGCCACAGAAAAAGAGCACCCTAGGCATTATTATCTCTGCCATACAGCTTGTACCACATCGGTACAACATCTAGTCATTTCCCCTTAACAACAGAAAGTGCCTTTTGGTGTGGTTTGGAGTGGATTTAGTCAATTAGTTAATTTTTGTGATGCTAAGGATTGAGTGTAGGGTCTGGTGTCTGAGACCAAAGGCTGTAACCTTCAGCTACAGGTCTATAGCACTGGCTGGCAGTTTTAGCAAACAAAACAACAGGTCTACTCAAGAGGCTGACTTTCTGGTCTGACCATCTTTCTTACATTTTTATTTGTGTATGTGTGTGTGTGACCATGGGGATATGGGAGTCAGAGAACAACTTGCAGAAGTTGGTTCTCTGCTTCCCCTAGTACAACCTACTGACTAAACTAAGATTGTTAGGCCTAGCAGTGGGCATCTTCCCTTCTGACCAAAGTTTGCTTTTCCACTGGACAATATATGCACGACTGTCCTATAATTGGGAGGATGACAAGCCAAAATAATGAATTCAGCATGAAGAAAGGCAAAAAAAAAAAAAAAAAAAAAAAAAAAAGAGAGAGAAAATGGGACATTAAGGTTGGTGAATGTGGCTGGGTACCCACGGCTTGGAAGGTAGACGAAGGAGGATCAAAAGTTCAAGGTCATTCTTGGCTATACACCAAGGTCATATTTTGGGAAACGTGGAACTAAAAAAAAAAAAAACAGTAAAAAGTAATAAAAAAATCTTAAGATTAGTGAATTCGGCTGGACATCATGGTGCATATCAGTAACCCAAGTAGTTGAGAGGTAGAAGTAGGAAGATCAGAGGTCCACAACCAGTCTTGACCACATACTAAGCTTGAAGCCATCCTGGGTTATTTAAATCCTATTTCAGAAAACATATGTGCACGTGCAAGAGAGTACACACACACACACACACAGAGTAAGAAAGAGAGAGAGGACATATTTGAAGTTCATAGGTTTTAAAAAAAAACATGAAACTGACTTTTAAGCAAAAATGTATGACTAACTGGCCTCTTCATTCAGAATGAATTCACTTGACTTTTGCTCTTTGCACACTTGAAAAACCACTTGTTTTGTTGGCCAACACCACTGGGGTTGACTCCCACCTCTGCCACTTTCTGTAGCTGTGTTATCTCAGCCTCCCAGAGCATTGGTATCAAGCAGAAACTGACCTGTTAGTGCTTTTTGCAGTGTGTGTGTCTGTATGAAACAGCATGGATAAACACTTTTTCAGACAGCTCTAGCACATGCTAAATTCTTATACCATTATCTAACAGTGCATCTGTTTGTCTCTTCTGTGTGTATGCCACCTATGGTAGTTGGGAGAGCTGGCCAGAAGGGCATGAGAGCAGGAAATCTAGCTTTGCTGCCTCAGTGGTTGTAGCATTCATGAGAGTGGGCCCTGCACCTCACCCTGGCAACACAGTGGAGCTGGCTTTGATGGCAAAGTGAGCCAGCTCCTCACAGGCTAGAGCACTTGGGAGAGTGGGCCCTGTGCATTGACTGGGCAGTACAGTGGAGCTGGCTTTGGAGGCATGGGTACTGGTGAGCCAGCCCTGAGGGCATGAGAGCAGGAAACCTGACCCTGCCTCCTGCTGACGGTGGCATTGGGTGCCCTAGCCTGAGCAGTGCTGGAGAACTCATCTCAGTGGTACAGATAAGGTAAAGCCTGAGTGATGATCACCTCAGTGCCCACCCAGGCCCAATTCCAGGGCTCTGAGTTGGCCCACCCCCAAATCTATATCATCTGCAGTTGGTTGGGATGCATGAAAGGACCAGTCCTGCTGATCCAAAGCTCCAGGATCTCCATGACACAGGGTAACAGCAGGATAACCAAGAAGAGTCCTGGTGAAGATCCAATACTGATGGTGTCATGGAAGCCTTGAACCAGACCAGTGACTCATTGCAGTGAACATTTGCAAGTGACGATGCATGGATAGAGGACTATACTATGAGACACACTCTGGCAAACTATACCTTCCATGAAGAGATAGTTTTTATTTTCTCTCTCTCTCTTTTTTCTGGTTGTTTTTTATTTAGGGGATTGCAAGGACAAAGGGTGGGTGGATATGAGAAGATGGGGGAGATGAACAGGACTGGGGTGCATGATGTGAAACTCACAAAGCATCAGTAAAAAAATAATAAAAAGAAATATCAATATGAATTACATAATTAAACCCAAGGCTTATGCTCTAAATCCTCAGTGATTGTTTTTCAAGACACCGTTTCTCTGTGTGTAGTCCTGGCTGTCTCGGGTTCTTCCTCTGTAGACCAGGCTGACCTTGAATTCACAGAGATCTGTCTACCCGAGTACTGGGATTAAAGGTAGGTGCCACCACTACCTGGCTGACATATTTTTGAAACATGGTTTCATGCGGCCTAATCTGGCCTAGAACTTGACGACGTTCTCCTGCACTCACAGCCCATGTACTGGGATTACAGGCCTTTTATCACCAAGCCAAAATGGGTTGTTTTCAAAAGACAGAAATTCTTGTCATGTTTATATGTAATATATTTGAAAGAGTAAGAAGTGGTATTATAGCCTGCAACCCTGGCAAGTGGAGGCCAAACAGTAGAATGGGAATTCAAGGCCAGGCTAGATACATTGCAAGATCCTGTCTCAAAAAACAAATGATTGGAGATGAAGCTCAGTGGTAAAAAATTTGTGTTTATTTTATTACTTATTACATATGAGTGTGTTTACGTACATATGTGTGCAGGTGACCATGGAGGCCAAAAGGGGTCATTAGACCCTCTGGAGCTGTAATTACAGGTGGTTGTGAACCCTGCATGGATGTTGGCAATCAAATTCTAGTCCTCTGCAAGAGGAGCACTACCGAGCCATCTCTCCAGCCTGTTTTCTTTTTTCTCTTGTTTTATTTTAATTTTAAACTATTATTTTCTCCCAAGGATGACCTGATTCCCCTACTATACTTCCCAAGTGCTGGGGCTACAGTCATTGTTTGTTTGTTTGTTTTTGAGGAGGGAACTCCCTGAGATGGCTCTATGGTATTCAGCCTACTGGGTTTGAACCCTTGCTTCTCTTCCTATTTCCATGCTGGGGTTATAGGATTATATATATTCCATTTTTTAAAAAATGTGATGGGGGCTGGAGAGATGCTTTTCCAGAGTTCAGAGTTCAATTCCCAGAACCCACAGAACTCACAACTGTGCAAAATTGTCTATAATTGTATGGGATCCAGTTTCCTCTTCTGGTGTGCAGCTGTACATGCAAACAGAACACCCATATATGTAAAATATATAAATAAATAGTTTAAAAATGTGGTACTCAGAATAGCATTGGGAAAGTCACACATGCTATCACGTGCTGTGTCTCTGACTTCTGTTTTTCAGACCTAAGGATAAAACACAAATTAGCAGTTTGGAAAAGATCATAATGATTCATCTTTTTCAATTTTTCTTTCTTTTTAACCTCATAAGGAAAAGCCATTTACAGGCTGACCATATACCAGTTTCTTGTATCAGTATTCCTGCAGCCCAAGCAACTGGGAGGAGTATGATCATAATCAGATGACAACCTGTGTTGTAAATTGAGTATGAGGCTACAGTGAAAACTTGTTTTAAGAAAAAGAAGAGAAAGAGGAGGAGGAGAGGGGGCAGAGGAGGAGGAAAAAGAAAAAAGGAGGAGCAGGTGGTGGAGGAGGAAGAGAAAAAAGGAGAAGAAAGAAAAAGAAAGAAAGAAAGAAAGAAAGAAAGAAAGAGAGAGAGAAAGGAAGAAAGAAAGAAAAGAAAAGAAAAGAAGAGAGAGAAGTATTTATCTTGGCCATCCTACTGGTTGGCTCTCTTCTTCTCTACTTCTGACTGTGGATGTCATATGATGTGACCAGCTGGTTCAAGTTCCTACTGTCTAGATTTCTCAGTAGTAATAGGCTGCCTTCTGGAATAATGATCTAAATAAACCCTTTTCCTTTATTTTGCTTTTCTCGAGGTATTTTTTTATGCATATGGGTATTTTATCTCTGTATGTCTGCATATATGTCTGTGCACCATGTGGTTGTGAACTACCACTCGGGTGCTAAGAATCAAACTTGTGTCCAGTGTTCTCAACCCCTGAGCCAACTCTCCAGCCCCCTTATATTTGTTTTCAAAATCTCAAAATTAACCAGAAAAGAAAGAAAAGAAGAAAGCAAGCAAGCCCATTTCTGATACTTTATAATGTATCATAGGTATAAGATGGAGCATTTAAAGCTTGTCCTCTCCTTTAGAAATCCCACTGGGAAGCTGGCTGATACTCTCATGACCTACTGTTACAAGTCCTGGGTCACAAAGGTTGCTATGGTTACAATTCCAGATGAGATGTCAACACTGTAACAGGGAGCCTCCATCAATCAGAACCCCCACTTCCACCGTTACCACCTCCCTCACTGCTTGCCATAACTACATCTGCTTCACCCCTCCTCCTTTCCTCATCCCTTCTTCTTCCTCTCTTCCTCCTTCTCCCTTCCTTCTCTTCCTTACCCCCCCCACCCCACCCCCCCAGACCCTCTCAGTTGTGCTCAAGATAGACAGAGGCTCTGCAAATAAAGTAAGGACAGAGAAAAGTATTACGTCCAAAGGAACATGGATTGGGAATTTAATGTGAATGCTCCTTTAAGGTATTTATTTATTTGAGTCTTAAAATGATTGATTGGTTGTGTGTGTGTGTGTGTGTGTCCAAAAGAGAACATCAAGTGTCCTCCTCTATCACTTTGTCTCTTGCTTTTGAGGCATCACTTCCTGACCCCGAGGCTTGGGCTTTCTTGGCTGTACTGGAAGCCAGTAAGCCCTAGAGATCGTCTTGCCTTCACCTTCCTCCGAGGTGGGGTTTCAGGTATGCATGTGATGCCCAATTGTATGGTAGGTGGTGGTTTCTGAACTGTGATCTTTGTGATTGCTTAGCAAGTGCACTTCACCTCTGAGTCATCAGTTTTGATTATAGTGGTGTGTGCATGTGTGTATGTGTGTACCTGTATGTGTGCACCTGGGAATGCCAGTGCCCAAGGAGTCCAGAAGAAGGCATCAGATCCCCTGGAGTTGGAGTTAGAGATAGTTGTAAATCACCCTACATAGATGCTGAGAATTGAACTCAGGGTCTCTTCAACAGTGGTATACACTTTAAACTGCTAACTTATCTCTTTATACCCCTAACAACTTAAAATATATTATTGATATTATTTTGACATTTCGAGATAGGGTCTCTGTAGTCTTGGATGAGCTGGAGCTTGCTATGTAGACCAGGATGGCCTTGAACTTGTCCTGCATTGCCTCTTGAGTGCTGGGATTAAAGGCATGTCCCACTATGCCCATCCGTTTAAATGTTTTATTATACTATGTATGTGTACTCATAATGTGTATTTGAATGCTTATGTGCACATGTGGCGAGCAGAAGACAGCTTCCACCTTTGTAGTTCTAGAATGGAGTTCAGGTTAGCATGCTTGTGTGACATGCACCACTGACCACTGAGTCATCTGACCATTTGCAGCTTTGCAGCTTTTATCCTCTCATTCCCTTATTTTCACTTATTTTCTTTCTTTCTTTTTTTGAAGATTTATTTATCTTATGTATATGCATACACTGTAGCTGTCTTCAGACATACCAGAAGAGGGTGTTGGATCCCATTACAGATGGTTGTGAGCAACCATGTAGTTGCTGGGAATTGAACTCAGGACCTTTGGAAGAGCAGTCAGTCAGTGCCCGTAACCACTGAGTCACCTCTCCAGTCCCTTAACTTATTTTCTATCTTTAAATATGTGTGTGTGTGTGTGTGTGTGTGTGTGTGTGTGAGTGTGTATGCCTCCAGCAGGTATGTGCATGCTTGGTGCCCTCACAAGTTAAAAGAGTGTGTCAGATCCCCTGGAACTGGAGTTATAGGATATCAGATGCCTTTGGACTTGAGCCAGGTGGGTGCTGGGGATTGAATCCAAGCTCTATGAAGAATATCAAGTATAGTCTCTGAATTAACTCTTCAGCCCTTGTTTTATTTTTATTTTATTTTGGTTTTGTTTGTTTGCTTGCTTGCTTTTTGAAACAGGGTCTCACTATGTTACCTTGGTTGACCTTGTACTCCTTATATAGACCAGATTGGCCTTAGACTCACAGAGATCTATTTGCCTGTACCTCCTGAGTGCTGGGATTAAAGTTAAGTGTTGCCTTGCACAGCCCATAGTGTTTATTTATTTGTTTTGTTTTTCTGTTTTTCTGAGACAAGGTTTCTCTCTATAGCCCTGTTCTTGTACTCAGAGGTCCAACTGCTTCTGCCTCCTGAGAGATGGAACTAAAGGTGTGCACAACCACCTGGCACAGCCCACATTTTAAAGTGTGTGTGTGTGTGTGTGTGTGTGTGTGTGTGTGTGTGTGTGTGTGTTTGCACATAAATACAGGTACCCATGAAGATCATAGAAGTGAAATTTCCTTAAAAGTGGAATTGTAGTGTAGGTGCTGGGAAGTGAATGCAAGTCCTCTGCAAGAACACTTGTAATCATTGAGCTATCTTTCCAACATCCCCATTCTATTGGTCAGGTTGGCTTGAGTTATTATGATAATTTACTGTGCTCAGTTGCTTAGGATTACAGTTTTAGCCATTGGTTATGTCTGGCAATTTTATAAGAAAGAAAGAGAAAGAAGAAAGAAAGGAGGAAGGAGAGAGGGAAGGAGGGAGAAAGGGTGGAGAGAGGGAGAGAGGGAGAGAGGGAGGACAATGAAATGAAAAGTTGAAGGCCAGGCATAATGATTCACAGGAGGATCAGAAGTGTAGCTTGTAGTTTTGTCTACATCGCTTTGTGTTCCAGGCTTGTCGAAAGCACACACCCGCCCAGGAGCGATTTCAGATCTGCAGATAAAAGACACACACACAGGCTCATTTTTAAACTGTCTTATTGGATCTGTGGCTAAGCTCTTCTAAGCTTTCCGAGGCTAGAGTGCCCTTACCTTTACTCCTAGCTCAACACCTTTAAATCTTCCCTCAACTTAGTTGCCTGGTTACCTTCTGTGAAGCCCATTGGTCTTGCTGCCCAAGACACTTTCGGGCTGCTTTTCCTTACCACCTACATTTTAGAAGATTTGCCCTGTAGCTCCCAGTCTGTTCCATCTCTTTCCCACAAGTATCTCTAATTCTCCTCTTCTCTCCTAACCTGTGGGAACCTGGAAGTCCCATCTCCTCCTTTCCACCCAGCCATTAGCCACTGACATCTTTACTGATAGATCAAAAACCAATTGAGGGCAAGGACCTTCAGGGTCAGTAAACACAGATTCCCCATTAAAGTGCCAGAACTACCTCCCTACACAGAAGTTCAAGGCCAGACTTGACTACCTAGCCAGTTAGAGACAAGCTAGTAAGCTAAGCTAGTGCTGTATAAAATCTTATTGCAAAACCAAACCAAACAAAATTTCTAAATTAAAAAAGGGCCACTAATATGGTAAAATGGATGAAAGCACTTGCCACCAAGCCCGATGGTCTACCTGAATTTGTTTCCCAAGACCTACATGGTAGAAGGAGAAATTACTGCAGATTTTACTCTAACTTCCACACTAGTGCTCTGTTGTATGTATGTCCACATATACACACACTAAATAAATAATAAATATTTTTGAACTAAAAAAATCTGGTTGGATAATATATGTAGTCAATAGATAATTATATTCATAGTATTCTTTTTTTCAGTTTTTAGTAGAAAATAATTTTTATAGTGTATTCTGATTATGGTTTCTCCTTCTCTACCATCTATATTTTTCCCACCTTCCCTACCCACCCAATTCCATAGCTTCTTTCTCTCTTTAGAAAAGAGGGGGTAGGAACTCAAGAAACACACAGAAACACACACACACACACACACACACACACACACACACACACACACACACACGCCATAAAAACACAAAATCAGAAACCATAATATATAAGACAATTTGTCTTGGCCATCTACTGCTGAACATAGGCCCTGCCCTTAAGTGTGGTTTATATACTCGGTGAGACTCACTGGAAAAAGTTAATTTTCCCTTTGCAAGAGGTTGTCAATCAGACATATCATCTGGGTTAGGTATATGAGTGAGCTCTTGTCTATGTCCCCTCTTAGCACTGGAACGCTGTTGAGTTTGGACCTGAGCATGCTGCCCCTCTCTCTGTGAATTTATGTGTATGTCAGTCCTGTTGCGTAAGACACTGTTTCCTTGGGGTTATCCATTCATTACCTCTGACTCCTACACTCTTTCCACCTCTTCCACATACAGCCCCAAGCATCAAAGGAAGCACTTTAATGATGGCATCCTATTTTAGATGGAGTGTTTCAAAGTCTCTTGCTCTCTGCACATTGTCCATTAGTGGATCTCCATATTAGTTCCCATATATTGCAGGAAAAGCTTCTTTGAGGATGGTCATATGAGCCACTGACCTATGGGTATAGCCAAGTCTCCTTAGGAGTCATTTTATTGCTGTGTTCCTTTTGTAAAATCGTAGTACTTTATACACTCCTATGCCCATGGCTTATCTAGTCTCAGGTCTTAGTCATTTCATGAGTTCCATCTCATAGAGGGTGACTTAAATACAAGCAGTGGTGGGTTATTACCACAACATATATGCCACTATTGTATCAGTGTATCAGGCAGGCAGGTCACCACTGTAGATCTCAGCAGTTGTAGCTTGGTTGATTTACCTTTGTCCTTTGGTAGTATGAAGACTACATTCTACTACCATGAACACTAGTCAGTATAGATAAGGCTCTCGGTAGCCATCAGCTCAGCTTCTCTGTGTTCAGTGAGTTGTATATATGTTCTCTTCAGCAATAAGACTTTTATAGAGAGCAACCATCAGTTGTACAGAGTAACAATAGCCTGGGTTGTTTGTGGGTTTCCCTGGGTCCTCTTCGGTCAGGATTCAATTAGATGGAACCCATCCCTGGCTCTGGAGGTTCTACTTTGTAGTGAATGATGTCTAGTTGGGGCATTGTCTCTCCCATTATTTGGTGGCTCAATTTAGATTTCTCTCATACATGTATGTCTACAGTATTCTTTACAATGTTTTTTTTCCCCTCCACTCTCTTGGCAAAAGATAAATCTTTGTCTTCCCATTAGATTATGCAGACTGAGAATGGCTATTACTTTACCTGATATAAAAGAGAGATTCTGGCATAGCTCCCCCCCCATCTCTTTTCTCCCTCCCTCCTTCCCTCCCTCCCTCCCTCCTTCCCTCCCTCCCTCCCTCCCTCCCTCCCTCCCTCCCTCCCTCCCTCTTCTTTTTGCTCTCTTGCTTGCTTTCTGGCTTGCTTGTTGTCTGGCTTGCTGTCTCCACAGGCAGGATTTCACATAGCCCAGTTTGGCCTTGAACTTCAGATCCTCTTGCTTTCTCTTTCCTAACATTGGGAGACAGACACTCACCCCCATGCTTAACTCCATTCTCTGTACTCTTAATTAGCTATTCCTAATTGATTTGTTTTATTTTTTGAGATAGGGTATCATTCTGGATCCCAGCTGTCCTTAAACCTACTATGTATCCCAAGCTGGTCTTGAACTTGTAGCAATCTTCCTGCTTAAGCTTCCCTAGTGCTGAAATTACAGGCATGCACCTTCACGCCCAGCTATGACTGATGTTTTCATTCTAAGTATGGCTCCATGTTTGACAGAGCAGTGTCATGGCTACCCCATAAACATGGAAAACTGAGGTTCCTATTTAGGGAGTGACTGCAGGTGAAGTTTTATTTTCATATTATGTCCCCAAAGGCTATCACAGCTCATAAAACTATATCCTTTACATGTATACTATTTTTTTAAAGTAAGTAAAAATTTAATGCACATTTTATTCAAAATAGCTTAAAACTTTTCAGGCTGGAAATATAGTTCAGTCGGTAGAGCACTTGTGTATTGTGATGAAGGTCTGGGTTTGATCCATCACAGGAGATACAAGTGATGGCACACACCTGTCATTGTTACACTCTTGCAGTGGAGGCAAGAAGATCAGAAGTTCAAGGTCATCCTTGGATACAAAGCAAGCTCAACACCAACCTGGGTTTCAGGAGATCTATTTTTTTAACAACAATATAAAAAAAAAACCAACAAAAAAACACAGTTTTGGTTGAGGGGGATGGAGGGAAAAGAAGACCTGAAATTTACTAAGTAGTCTAGGCTAGCCTGAAACTCTTGCATATTTTCCTTCCTTAGCCTCTTAAAAATGTCTAGGCCAGACATCCACTACTTCACACTGTCTCTCTCCTTCTGCCTAGTAAATTGCCCACTCCCTTCCATTTGCTCTAAATCTTTGGTTGAGATCTCTCGTCAGTCCTGCTATGTTTAGGCTTAACAGCAAGATTTTGTAATAACTAGTAAAACATTTACAACAAGCCAGATGTAGTGATGCTCTCCTGAGGTGGAAGCAGGAGGATCAGGAGATTAAGGTCACCCTCAGCTATGTAGCAAATTTAAGAGCAGCCTGAGCTAAGTAAAAATCCATTTCAAAAATTTAAACAATAAAGCTAGTTACAATATATTCCAATGACAGGAGCATCCATATGCATGTACTCTCTATCTCTCTAGAGTTTCCTTTCCTTTCCTTTCCTTTCCTTTCCTTTCCTTTCCTTTCCTTTCCTTTCCTTTCCTTTCCTTTCCTTTCCTTTTTCCTTTCCTTTCCTTTCCCTCCCCCCTTTCTCTCTCTCTCTCTCTCTCTCTCTCTCTCTCTCTCTCTCTCTCTCTCTCTCTCTCTCTGAGATAGAGTCATAGAGTCCTGCTATATAGCCCAGGTTTACTAGGAACTTAGTACCCACCTGTCTTACCCTTTTGAGCAGGACTACACAGAGAAACCCTGTCTCAGAAAACAAACAAATAAACAAGAAAGTATGGAGTTTACTCAGGTGGCCTTTGATCACAGTTGCAATAAGTACTGCAATGACTTTTATCCCTTCAACCTTATTCTCTCTCTCTTTTTTTTCTTTTTTGGTTTTTCAAGACAGGGTTTCTCTGTGTAGCCCAGGCTGTCCTGGAACTCACTCTGTAGACCAGGCTGGCCTTGAACTCAGAAATCCGCCTGGCTCTGCCTCCCAAGTGCTGGGATTAAAGGCGTGTGCCACCACTGCCCGGCTTCCCTCAACTGTATTCTTAAGGGATCCAAAATGGAGGGATTCCCTTCACTCCCCTCCCCCTCCCCTCCCTTCTCCTTCCACTCACCTCTCCTCCCCTCCCCTCCCCTCCCTTCCCCTCCCCTTTCCTTTTCTATTTAGCATTTTAAAAATTCACTTTACATCCTGATTGATGCTACCCACTCTGGGTCCTCCCCACAGTCCCTCCCTCAACCCCTCCCCCCTCCTCTGAGTGGGTGCCGGCCTTCCCCTGTATATCTCCCCACCTGAGAGTCTCTGCAAGGCTAGGCACATCCTTTCCCACTGAGGCCAGACAAGTTAGGGGACTGTATTCCACAGACAGGCAACATCTTTAGGGACATCCCCTACTCCAGGTGTTGGAGGACCCATAGGAAAACTTTCTAGAGTTTAATGAAAATGAATCCATAGTATACATAAACTTATTTGACACAAAGATAGCACTGCTAAGAGGAAAGTTTTCATCTGGATCACACAGACCTAGAACATCTTTGAGACCTTTCCAGAGCAGCCATGTTGCTGAATTAAAATTCTTCTACAGGGTATGCTTACTTTTTTGTTGTTGTTATTCCAGAGCTTTCAGGTATGCTGTTAAGTTGCTAGCATGAGATGTCTTCATTTTTTTTTAAATGTCCCTAAAAATGTTGCCTGTCTGTGAAATACATTCTCCTAACTGTGGGAGAAGGCTATTTTCCACTGTCTAAATTAGGGTTTTTCTGCTGTGAACAGAGACCATGACCAAGACAACTTTCTTAAGGGACAAGGTTTAATTGGGGTTGACTTACAGGTTCAGAGGTTCAGTCCATTATCATCAAAGTGGGAGCATGGCATTGTCCAAGCATAGTGTAGGAGGAGCTGAGAGCTCTACATCTGAAGGCCGCTAGGAGAAGACTGCCTCCAGCATGGTTAGGAGGAAGGTCTTGTCCACTCCCACAGTGACACACTTCCTCCAACAAGGCCACACTTAGTCCAACAAGGCCAAACCTCCAAATAGTGCCACTCCCTGGGCCAAGCATATTCAAACCACCACACCCACTTTTGTTGTTTTTGGTTTGGTTTCTTTTGGTTTTAGTTTTTTGAGATAGGATTTCTCTGTGTAGCACTGGCTATCCAAGAACTTGATCTGTAAGACCGGAGTGGGCTTGAACTCAGAAATCTACCTGCCTCTGTCTCCCAAGTTCTAGGATTAAAGGCCTGCATTTCCACCACATAGGTAGGTAGATAGATAGATGATTGATAGATAGATAGATAGATAGATAGATAGATAGATAGATAGAAGATAACTTTAAAAATATTTTTCCTTCACTCATACAATACATCCCAACAACAGCTTCCCCTCCCTCTACTCCTACCAGTCACCCTCCCCCCAACCTCCTAGAATCACCCCCTGTATCCTCCTAGAAAAGCACAGGCCTCCCAGGGACCTCAATTGAACATGGTACAAGAAGATACAATAAGACCAGGCACAAACCCTGCCACATCAAGACTGGGAAAGGCAATCCAGTAGGAGATAAAGGGTTCCAGGAACAGGTATAAGAGTCAGAAACACCCGCACTCCCACTGTCAGCAGTCTCCCCCAAAACACCAAGCCAGCAACCATAACATGTACAAAGAGGACCTAGTGCAGATCCATACAGGCTCTGCAATTGCAGCTTCAGTCTCTGTGAGCCCCCTATGAGCTCTGCTTAGTTGATTTCCATGGCAGTGCTCTCCAAGTTTCTGTGTAACACCTCTGGCTCCCACAGTTCCTCCTCCCCTTTTACTGCAAGATTCTCCAAGCTCCAAGGGGAGGGACCCACGGGAGGGACCCATCTGAGCAGTGTAAGGCACATGCTCCTTCTTGTGACTAGACCTCAAAGTAAGCCAGTTATTGATTGGCTACTCCCACAAATTCTGCACCGCCATTGCTTCAGCACATCTTGTAGACAGGCTGGATTAATGTAGGTCAAAGGTTCTAGAGCTGGGATCATGTCCTAGTCCTACCAATGGCTACCTTGCCTGATTACAGAGGATGGATGGTTCTTGCTCCATATCTTCTATTACTGAGAGTCCTTGCTAGGGTCACACTCACAGATTCCAGGAAATTTGAATAGCACTAGGTTTCTACATTGTCCCCCAAAGGCCTCCAATTTCAGTATTGCCTTGCTATACACACTCCCTCATCCCCCAACCTGATCCCTCCTAGTCCCATCCCCACAGAACCCAAGCAAGTCCACTTCTAAAATCTATTTCCCCTTGCCAGAGAGATCCATGCACTCCCCTAAATCCCTTCTTGTTACTTAGCCATCCTGGGTCTGCAGATTGTAGCATAATTATCATTTACTTAACAGCTAATATTCACTTATGAGTGAGTATACATAATGTTTATTTTTATGAGTCTGGAATACCTCACTTAGCATAGTTTTTTTGTTTTTTTTTTTTTTTGCCTAGTTCCATCCATTTGAGTGAAAATTTCTTGGTGTCATTTTTTTTTAAACTGCCGAGTAATAATCCGTTGTGTAACTGTACCACATTTATTTATTCTTCAGTTGAGGGATATCTAGGTTGTTTCCAGTTTCTGGCTATTCTGAATATGAGTATAGTTGAGCAAGCGTCCTTGTGGTAGGATGAAGGATCTTTGGGTATGTGCTCAAGAGTGATATAGTTGGGTCTTAAGGTAGAATTGATCCCCACTTTTCTAAAGAATGACCATATTGATTTCCATAGTGGATATGCAAATTTGCAGTCCCATCAGCAATGAGGGAATGTTCTTCTTGCTGTACATCCTCGTCAGCATGAGCTGTCACTTGTGCTATTGATCTTAGCCATTCTGACAGGAATAATCTCAAGTAGGTTTGATTTATATTTCCTTGATAGCCAAAGATTTGAACATTTGTTTCTCTGCTATTTTAGTTTCCTCTATTAAAAGCTCTCTGTTTATATCTATACCCCATTTCCAATTGGATTGTTTTTGGATATGTAGCCTTCTATTAGATGTGGAGTTGGTGAACATATTTCCCATCCTGTAGGTCATCATTTTGCGTTGATGACTCCTTTGCCTTACGGTAGCCTTTAGTTTCAGGAGGACCCGTTTATTAGTTGTTGATCTTACTTAGTGCCAGTGAGATTGGTGTTCTGTTCAGAAAGTTGTGTCTTTTATCAATGAGTTTAAGGCTATTTCCTAAGTTTTCTTTTATCAAATTTAGTGTATCTGGTTATATGTTGAGGTTTTTGATCAATTTGAACTTGAGTTTTGTATAGGTGGCGAATATGGATATATTTGCATTATTCTATATGCAGATATTCAATTAGACCAACCCCATTTGTTGATGATGCTTCCCCCTCGCCCCATTGTATTGTTGGCTTTTTTTAAAAAAAAAATAAAAAATCAGGTGTCCATAGGTGTGTCGATTTATGTTGCACTCTTTAATTTGACTCTATTGAGTAATGTGTCTGTTTTATACCAATACCATGCTGTTTTTGTTACTATAATGGTACTACATCTTGAAATCAGGAATGGTGATACATCCTGAAATTCTTTTTTTAAGTATATAGCATTCTACCTGCATGTATGCCTGTAGCCCAGAAGAGGGCACCAGATCTCATTATAGATGCCACCATGTGGTTGCTGGAAATTGAACTCAGGACCTCTGGAAGTGTAGACAAGTGCTTTTAACCTCTGAGCCTTATCTCCAGCCTCTCTGAAATTCTATTCTTGTTCAGGATTGTTTTAGATATCCTGTTTTTTTTTTTTTTTTTTTTCATATGAACTTGAGCATTGTTCTCTCAAGGTTTGTAGAGAATCGTGTTGGAATTTTGATTGGGATTGCATTGACTTTGTAGACTGTTTTTGGTAGGATGGCCATTTTTACTCTGCTAATCCTACTGATTCAAGAGCATGAAAGATCTTTCTTTCTTCTGATATCTTCTTCAATTAATTTCTTCAAAGACCAGCTTTTTTTTGTCATAGAAGTCTTTCTCTTGCTTGATTAGAGTGGCCCCAAGGTATTCTATATTATTTCGGTAACTGTGAAAGGTATTATCTTTCTGATTCTTTTTCAGTACATTTGTCATTTTTTTTATATAGAAGGGCTATTGAGGTTTTTTATTTATTTGTTTTTGTTTTTGTCAATCTTGTATGCAGCCACTTCACTAATATTGTTTTTTATTTGTAGGAGTTCCGTGGCACAATTTTCAGGGTCACTTACGACATTTGATGTGTTTTTTGGCACACGTGTCTCTTGTCTTTGTCAGGTGGTTGATCTTTTCTTTGGCTGATGTTGTGCACTCATGCAAGTGTGGTGGTACCTATGGAGTCCCTGGTGCAGAAATGTTTCATTGGGTTGCTTTGTGATACAAAGGAATGAAGATGGGCTAGGAAAACCGTGTATGCAAATAGTGGGAAAGGGATAGGAAACCCTTGGTAAGCACTCAATTATCCAATCCCCGGGGAAATGAAGTGGGGTGGGAAGAGGGGCTCCTGCAGGCAGAGTACAGAAAAGAAGTGCTGGGACTTTCCCTGAATCACAGGGTTTCTCAGCGAAGGCAGCAACAAGGACACTGGTGACTGCAGTGGCAAAAATTGTGATTGCTAGGGAAAAAATAGCTTACTTTTGATAATTTTTTTTTCCCTTAAGTCTTTGCTATTTTAAGACCAAAAACTGGCCTCTGGTGATTAATACCTGCTGTTTACAGTGGGGAATTAAATAAAGGATTTATCACTAGGGCTCCTTTCTCTGGTAAGCTAGCCAGGAGCCCCTTGCTGGCCAGGCAAGAGGCTTGGAGCTTGTTAATTCTTTGAGAACCAGGAAGAAAAGAGAAGAAAAGAAAATCTTTTACACGGGCAAGACATATGCATGCAGACTGCATACATACACACAGTTTCACACACACACACACTCATCTCATACACACACACACACACACACACACACACACTAGTCAGGCCTGACCACTTGTCTTATCAATTCTACAAATAAATGTTCATGCATACTTACAAACATACACATATACCTACACATATATGTATAGATGAACAAACATATACATACATACCTTTAGTGGATGGAACAGAGCCTCAGATGCTACCACATTTTCTCTGGCCTTTTTATACCTTCTTAGACAAAAGTTCTTTAGAAAATTACCTCATAGATAAAATGTTATACAAAGGGGCAATGAATTATAGAAGGATGTTGAGAGTTAAGTTCAAAGCAGTGTTTCTATAAGCTCATTATAAGTTCAAAGCAGCAGTTTCACATGGCCTCACTTTATCACAGTGCCCACCTGTGGCTTCATCCTTGGATCTACCTAGAATAAATGTTTTACCTTGATCACAAATTTGTCCCAAGCCTGTTTTTCTTTTTAGCGTTAATTGTGAAAGCTCATCGTATTCCTTATTATGCAGCCTTTCCTTAGTATTCTATGAGGAGTGGGTACATTCTATTCTTCATTATGCCTTTACTACATCTTTCTGGCAAAACAGCTAAAGTCATCTCCTGAAAAAAATTTTTCTAAGCTGATTAAATCAGGAATTCTATAAAGTCATTAATTCATTTAAACAGCATTAATTCATGAATTTCATCTTCATGGTGATCTGCAGGAAATTTGGTCAATAGTGCCCAAAAATATGATGCCCAGGAACCATTAAGCTGTGTAATAGGGATAGGAAAAAGTCGATCAGCAGTAAGAAGGGATTCTGGGATGAAGTCTCTTGGGACCTTGCCTCTGAGAGGTCACTCATCATAGGCCATGCAAAACTGGTGGGTCATCTCCAGAAAACTTATTTGTCTTTAGTCTTTTCTGGATGGCTCCTGACAAGGAATAGTGAAAACCACCTACCTGTGTCAGCCACAGTATGGCCATTTAGGGTCCCTAGTAGAAAGTATGTCTGTGACCTGGCAGATGATACAGAGAAATATGTTCAGTGGAAAAGAGTTAGGATGACCCTGAATCATCTTAAAGAGGTAGAAATGTGTCCAGGTAATGGCTATAGGGCAATCGGAGGGACTCCTGTAGATAGCTTACATCAGGACTCTCAGAAAAGTTTACATATGAGTATGTGTGTGTTAAAGTCAAGGTCTCAGTACATATCCCAGGCTGGCCTCAAGCTCTAATTTTTGTTTCAGCCTCCCAAGTACTGGAATTATAAGTGTGTTGGGTTCCCATCACTCTTGGCTTGTAGTAAAGATTTCCTTCCTTTGTTCCTTCCTCTATTCTCTAGCCACCCATTCATTTGGAAAGATATCTGTTTTTTTTTTTTTTTTTTTTTTTTTTTTTTTTTTTTTTTTTTTTTTTTTTTTGGTTTTTCGAGACAGGGTTTTTCTGTGTAGTCCTGGCTGTCCTGGAACTCACTCTGTAGACCAGGCTGGCCTCGAACTCAGAAGTCCGCCTGCCTCTGCCTCCCAAGTACTGGGATTAAAGGCGTGCGCCCCACCGCCCGGCCTTGGACAGATATCTAATTGTTAATTACAGGCTGGAGCTATAGTTCAGAGACACTATACTTGCCTAGCCCTGGGATCAATAATGACCAAAATGGACAAGAAAAAGTTATTGTTGAGATTGAGACTTGACTATTTTAACTGAGGTTAGTTGACAACAACCCTCTATGGTTTTCTTTTTCCCAGACAGAAACTCATTATGTAGCCAAAGCCAACTTCAACCTAACAGCTATCTTGTCTTGGGCTATAAATTATATTGAAAAAAATTTAAAAGATTACAAATGGGTTTTATGTTAAAATTGTATATGTGAGTGTGTGCTGGCCTTCTATCATTTTAAGCCTTCTTCCTTTGAGGCAGGTCCTCAGTGGATCTGGAACTCACTTTTTTCTTTTTGGTGAGGCTGGTAGCCGGAAAGCCCCAGCTGTCTTTCTGTCTTCAGGTTCAGAGAGAGATTCTGTTTCAAAGAAATAGGAGAAGCATGGTGAAAGAGGGCAGCTAATGTTCTCCTTTGGCCTCCATGCATTTTAATTTATAAAATAAAAATGTTTCTTCATAGGTGAAGTAAAATATTATTTCTCTGAGTATTTGTTCAGGTGTCTAGCTGAATTTGTAGACAGGCAATTTCTCTTAGGCAAACATGGAACAATCAGTGTTTTACTAAGGACCTTTTGGGGGCAGCTTTATAAGATTCAACTGTAGGTCTCTATGAAATTATGAGTAAAACTATATGAAGAGAGTGTGTACCATTTCTTTAAGTA
This sequence comes from Arvicanthis niloticus, assembly GCF_011762505.2. Classification (NCBI taxonomy): domain Eukaryota; kingdom Metazoa; phylum Chordata; class Mammalia; order Rodentia; family Muridae; genus Arvicanthis; species Arvicanthis niloticus. Next base: position 61,274,281 of record NC_047674.1, on the reverse strand, counting down.
AACATCTTAAATATTTTAAAATTTATTTTATAAGTATTTTGTCTGCATGTGCATGCAATGGGACCCATAGAGGTCAGAAAAGGCATCAGATCTCTGTGAATGAGTTACTGGTGGTTATGGACCTCATGTGGGTCCTATGCAAAAACAACAGGTGCTCTAACCACTGAACCACCTCTCTAGTTCCTGATCAGTAAACATATCTCACCTTCCTTCCAGAGTGTTTTGGACATCAAAAGAGTGGGATGAGAAAACTTCAACATTTGCTTCAGATGAGGCTTTGACGATTGACAAACCAAGGGTTGGCGAAAGGAGAAGGCCTAGACCAAGACGCCAGAGTGACCTGGAGGACTCTACTGAGCAGCTGATTTCTGGTGACACGGTCACATTTCCCTGCTCTGTCTGCTACCAAGAACTGGACACAACTCAGAATTTTCTCCATAAGAAACATCACAATGCCCTGAGTATTTTGGGTTTTCAATGGATGGGAAAGAGGAAACCAAAGCCCAGGGTTATCAGTTTTCATAGAGAGTGTATAATTTCTAACCTTTTGGGATCTTCTACATACAGTGAAAAAGTCCTTCAGAGTATAAATTACTCATTTGAGCTTCTTTGGAAGAATCAAGTCCCATCATACTTCAAACTTTGTGATAAGGTTGGCCAGACGTCTACATATACTCCAAGCAGCTGCCATCTGATGATTAAAGGTATAGCCATCTGTAGCAATAGTAATTCAACCTGGGAAGCTGAGCCAAACTGTAAATTTACGGTCGTGAATGATTTCGGTGAAAAAGCCAATGTGTGCTTTTTTGGTTTATTTGATAGCCATTATGGATATGCAGCAGCAGACCTGGCATCAAAGGAGTTTCAGGTTTTACTTCTCCATCAACTGTCTATGCAGGATCCTTCCTACCAAATGACAGCTGAGCAGCAGCAACTGATCAATTCCTTTCACACTGTGTTCAGGGAAGAATACAGAGCCAGAGAAGAGACCTTCTCTTCCACATACAAAACCTTCAGAACTAGTAGACGGGAGTATGAGGATATACACAAAGCCTTTGCAAAGGCATTTTGGAGAATGGATAGGCTTCTACGGCTTGGCAGGAATGAGGTTTCCCGGGTTCGGTGGAGCGGCTGCTCGGCACTCACTTGTATATTAGAGGGTGGGATTAAGAACCCACAAGCTAATAAGGACTGGGAAAAAAACTATCAGCAGGGTTCTAACAGTTTTTCCTTCCCGAAGACTCCACAGATCATCTCAGGAGTACTACACATCGCAAATGCTGGTATGTATATTCACTTACGTCCATGACACCTAAGTATTTGTAAATGGCTGCTCATGCTGGTAAAATGAGTCAGTTATTTAGCAATTTGCTAATGTCTAGAAATCGCACGGAACAATTAAGAAAAAAAATCCGGTTTAAATAGACTGCAGACACAAAAACAAGCAACTATTTCTATGGGTACTGAGATGAGTTGTGTAATGAAACTTTTCCTGGGTATACAAAATAGACACTTCTACACACCCAAGTTAAGGAACCCATATAGACCAAAGTATGGATACCATCAAAATCCAACATGGGAAACAGATGAGTTTTACTGGAACTACTTACCTGAACATTGAGAAGGGGTTACTTATAGGAGCAGAAATAACTCTGAGACACTGTATCATTAAAGCCCACCCCAGCGTGGGTGACAGCTCATAAACGCTGGGAACCTGGAGCACATTGCACATTTGGCAGGATGCTCAACAGGTTGGAGATTGTCCTTTCCGGGTGACTTTTGGTCTTCCAGGCAGATAAGCTAGTTTCTGCTTCTTCTAGGCAGCTGGTGTGGCCAGGGCCGGGCTCCATCCATCCATCCATCCATCCATCCATCCATCCATCCATCCATCTTTCTATCTGTAGTATATTTCAACTGAGGGTGTGTACACAGTAAGTTAAAAAAATTCCAAATGACATGAGATGTTAATACAGGCTAAAAGTGACTACAACATGAAAACAGTAACTATGCCTAGAGCCAAACAAAACAGACATAAGGAACCCACTCTTTTTGAGAGACTGGAAAGGTGATCAATAACTGCTAAGATAACTTTGTTTACTTTTGGAGACAGGACTCTTGCTTCCCCAGCTCCCCTCAGACTCAACTGTATAGCCCAGGGGAATCTCCTTGAACTTCTGATCTTCCTGCCTCTCTCTTGAGAGCTGGATTTACAGACATGTACTATAATTCTTGGGGCTACTTTCCTAAGGAGAGACCAATGCATGTGTAACAGATTGATGTTTTCATTCTCAGTGATCATGCTGTATTAATTTCCTAAGAACAGAGGAACCATTTATCCTTCAGTTTTCAGAGCTTTAAACTGGCCAAGTTGTTGGGCAAACACTTATCACCAAGCTACATTTCCAGCCCACTTTGTTGTTCTTACTTTAACACAGAATTTCACTAAGTTTCAAGGGTGGTCTTGACTTTGTAATTCTGCTGCCTCTCAAAACTGGGGTGTCAGCAATCAGCCCTGGCTGAGTTCTTGTCTTTATCATTTCTCATTTATATTCTATCTTACAATTTTCCTTGATCTTCTTTACTTCATTAAATCCTTATGGGATTAAAGTACTCACATACATACATACACAGGGTCATGTCTGTGGGGGTGGAATTGCCATAACTTTCCAGAATGATGTACACTTAGCAATAGCTAAAAAGTTCTTTTTTTTTTTTTTTTTTTTTAAAGATTTATTTATTTAATGTACATGAATACACTGTCACTCTCTTCAGACACACAAGAGGGCATCAGATCCCATTGCAGATGGTTGTGAGCCACCATGTGGTTGCTAGGAATTGAACTTAGGACCTTTGGAAGAGCAGTCAGTGCTCTTAACCACTGAGCTATCTCTCCAGCTCACCTAAACCTTCTATTTCTCTACACTGCTTCAATATTGTCATCTCATTTGGTGTCCTCTGCAAGAGCAGTATTTGCTCTTAACCCTTGACCCAGCTCTCTAGCCCCATTTATTTTTTTGTTTTTGTTTTTTGAGATGGTCTTTTTAAAGACACTAACTTGGGCTCACAGGGCTTCTATTGCAGCGGGAAATGCCACGACCAAAAAGCAAGGTTTATTTGGCTTATCCTTCCAAATCATAGAAATTGGAAGTCAGGACATGAACTCAAACAAGGCTGGAACCCAGAGGCAGGAGCTGATGCAGAAGGCATGGAGGGGTCCCGTTTACTGGCTTGTTTAGCTTCCTTTCTTATAGAACCCAGGACTACTAGCCCAGGGCTGGCACTGTCCACCATGAGCTGGACTCTTCCACGTTGATCACTAATAGAGAAAATGCCTTACAGCTGGATCTCATGGAGGCATTTTCTTTTCTTTCTTTTCTTCTTCTTGGTTTTTTTTTTTTTTTTTTGTTGTTGTTGTTGTTGTTTTGTTTTTTGTTTTTTTGTTTTTTTGAGACAGGGTTTCTCTGTGTAGTCCTGGCTGTCCTGGAACTCTCTGTAGACCAGGCTGGTCTCAAATTCAGAAATCTACCTCTGTCTCCCAAGTGCTGGGATTAAAGGCATGCACCACCACTGCTCAGCCATGGAGGCATTTTCTTAAGTGAGGCTCCTTCTTCTCTGATGACTCTTACGAGCATCAAGTTGGTATCAGAACAAACCAGTATAGCTAGCCTGGCACAACCCCCTCCTCCACTTTCACTTTTCTCACTTTAGAGTGTTGCGGGAAATATTAAAAATGAATCCAGCCGGGCGGTGGTGGCGCACGCCTTTAATCCCAGCACTTGGGAGGCAGAGGCCAGCCTGGTCTACAGAGTTCTGAGTTCCAGGACAGCCAGGGCTACACAGAAAAACCCTGTCTCGAAAAAACAAAACAAAAAAAGAATCCACTCTATTGCTGGCATGGCGCTGGCATGGTGGCCAGGCACTGGTGGCCACTGGTGGGCAATGACCAGCCTGTTCTCATCTTGTGGAGACTCTGACTCAGAGCTCTGAAATCTCTCCACTCAGCTCGCTTAAGTTCCCACTGGTGGGTCTCTTCCACGCTAGTCCCACGCTTTGCCACTGTACCTTTTTCTCTGGAACCCAGTTAAGCCTCTGCATGAAGGAAAACACCACATAAACTTAGTTCAGAAACAGTGGTAACTCAATCACTGGGTCAATCACTGAATGCAACAACTAGAATCCTAATTTTGTAGGCCATATTAAATCTAAATCCTCCGTCTGCCATCTAAACCAGGTGATACTAGTAGCTACATCTTGTCCTCATTGGTCTAGTCCAAAAGGCCCTATTCTGATCCTGCTTCCTCTCTTCCCCTACCCAACCAAGAAGTCCCTCATACTTGCCCAGTGATTGGTTCACAGTAAGTCACTGGCTGCCCCTCCTGGGAAAGCAGAATTAGCATCAAAATGGCAATCCACAATAATACTACAGTACTGGATTACAGGCCAGTAGAGCTACATCTGGCTTAGTCATTATTTTGATTATACAATGTATGTAAACGATGTTTATATATGTACTTTTATTCTTCATAGTTTTGTATTTTTTAAGTCTTTTATATTTTCCAGTAAGAAAAAGGGTTGCATCTCTTAGGAAGTCATACTCCATTTGTTCTTAACTCCTTTGTGGTGACCTGTTCATTTGGTGTGTTTCCTGCCTGGAAAATTTCTTGGTTTCTATGATGTGGATCTTCTGGTGTTTTTGTTGTTGTTTTGAGACAGAGTCTCTATTATGTATTCCTGACTGCCTGTAACTATGTAATCCAGGCTGGCTTCAAGCTCACTGAAATTCTCTTGCTTCAGTTTCCTAAGGGATAGGGAAAAAGGAATAAACCATCTACACAGGTTAGTGATGAATTTTTAAGATATTTGCCTCTTGTTTTTGAAGGAAATAATTAATTGGTGCAGAATTCCAGACTGGCAGATTTTTCTGTTGTTGGAATCTGTTTCCCTGTTTGGCCTAGCCCGCATCACTGTCTCAGCCTCTCTTGCTCCTCTGTTCAGAATGTGGCTCCTCCTTGTGGCTGCTTTAAAGATTCTCTCTTTCTCGGGTTTTAAGCCATTCGACTGTGATGCATCTGTTTTTTCTTAAGGCTTCTCTCTAGATCATTCACGTCATTTAAATTAGTCCATTGGAACCCGCCCGCAGCTTACTAATGCTTCTTTAATCTATGCTTTGTTTCACTCTATTTTTCCTTTTCTTTTTTTTTTCATCTTTTTAAAAGATTTATTTATTTATTTATTTATTTATTTATTTATTTAATGTATATGAGTACACTGTAGTTGTCTTCAGACACACCAGAGGAGGGCATCAGATCATTTTGCAGATGGTTATGAGCCACCATGTGGTTGCTGGGAATTGAACTCAGGACCTTTGGAAGAACAATCAGTGCTCTTCACCACTGAGCCATCTTTCCAGCCCCTCTATTTTTCTTTCAATTAAATATTATTCTAAATGCAGAGGACCTGAGCTCACAAAGATCATGGTGCGTGTGTGGAGGTCAGACAACTTTCAGTACTAGTTCTCGTTCTACAATGTAGGCTCTGGGAATTGAACTCAGGTCATCACTCTTGGCAACAGGCACCTGCACCTTACCCCCTGAGTCACCTCACTGGCCTTGTTTTCCCTCCTTCATCTCCTTTCTTTTTTTTAAATCATAAAACAAAACAAACCAAACCAAAAAAACCCAACAAAACCTTTTAGGATTTACCTACGTATATGAATGCTTTGTGCATCTTGTGTGTCTGATGCCTTCAGAAGAGGGTGTTAGATGGCCTGGAACTGGAGTTATGGATGATTGTAAGCCACCATGGGGGTGTAGGAAATGGAACCTAGATCCTCTGCAAGAGCAACAAGTGCTCTAAACCACTGAGCTATCTCTCCAACTCTGTTTTTGTGAGATAGTATCTCATCACTCTGTGGCCCAGCCTGGTCTTGAACTTGTGGCAACCCTTTTGCCTTAGTATTTCCCAAGGTGAAATTACAACTTTGAGCTTTTCTTTTTTGACATATGTAGCCATGGCTGGCCTCGGACTCAGTTTATAGAATTCTACTGCCTCTGCTTCTCAAGTGCTGGGATTAAAGGTGTATAGGGTTCCTTTAACTGTTCCTACCATTTGTTTTGTAATCCGTTCTGGCATTAATTACATTGTGTTTTTCTTTATTTCAGACACTGTGGTTTTCATTTCAAGTTTTGTGTTTCAATCACCTGTATCTTTACTATTCGAACATTTGGAATGCAGTTACAGAGAGGAGGGGTAGGGAAGGAAAGGTGGAGAAGGGAGAAGAGAAAAAGGAGGAAACTAGATAGCCATGGACTCTGTCCCACAGAAAAAGATCTTTCGTGTTGATCTCAACTCAGTGACATTTTGAGGTTTGGTGCTAATTAGGGCTGACCTCTCAGGAGAGTCTAGTGTTTTTTCTTTGAGATAAGGCTTCTTTTGTGTTCCTCTGACTGTCCTGGAACTCACATGTAAACCAGGCCGACCTTGGACTCAGATCCTCTTGCTTATCCCTAGTGCTCTCCAGGTATGCATCACTGCCTGGCTTAAAAGTAGCTTTTTTTTTTTTTTTTTTTTTTTTTTAATCCGTGGCAGTACTGGGTGTTGAACCTATGGCCTCATGCAAACAAGGGAAGCACTCTACCATGGAGCTATAGTTCTACACTTCTAGCCTGGCCTCTTGTCACCATGCTTATTTGCAAGCTACTGGAGTAGCACACATACTTGGGCTGCCAGAATGAATTCCCACAAATTTAGTGGCATGAATAAGACTTTTTCAACATTTTGGATGTTATGAATTTCATACTGGCAAGTTATTTTTTTCATTTTCACTCTAACCCAGGCTGTTCTCTAACTTGTAGCAATCCTCCTGCCTCATTCTGAGCATTGAGATTACAGGTATTAGCCACCACTGTCAAATTTCCTTCTTTTTCTCACCTTTCCTTTCTTCCCCCATTCTCTCATTTTTAGTGGTACCCCCCCACCCCCAACCATTTTCGGAGATTTAGTCACTAGTTACTAAAGACTAGAGGCTACAAAAAATTTATTCTTATGTGTTTTTGTGAATGTAACATATGTGCAGATTCCTGGGGAGTCTGAAGAGAATGTATTGGATTCCCTGGAGCTGGAGTTATTGGCAGTTGTGAGTCACCTGACAGGGTACTAAATGAATCCTCTGGGTCCTCTGGAAGAACATCAAGTGTTCTTAACCACTAATCCATCTCTCCAGGCCATTATCTTCTGACTTAAGAACTTTCTTTCTGCATCAACTCTTCAACATGTGGAGACTTAACAGTACATTACCCAGGATCATGTTTGGTGAGATAGGCTAGACCCTGACCCACAGTGACTACTATTATTGCCCTCTTTTTGCTTTTTGGACACAGTGGTCTCATATTATATCCCAGATTGGCCCCACTCTTGCAATCCACCTGCCCTATATTTCCAAGTTACTACTCATTTTAAATAGCTGAATATTCTCATGTATCTGCCATATTACAGATGTATATAAAGTCAAAGTGCTTGCTTACCACCTTCCCCCTTAAGCTGAATTCAAGCTGCCACATGGAATATTAGAAAGTTGAACTACATCCCCCACATAGTTGTAAACCTATGGTAGCATTGTTTACACATACACACTTTCTTTCTATTTTAAGAAAGGTGCTAACTACATCCTAATAGTTTATCTATTTGCCACATTAAATGCCAGTGTTGCTTTGCTCAGCACTGAGCAAACACTGAGTGACAACTGCTCAGTTTGCAGAATGCCTACCCTAGCACGCATTAAGACCCATGCAAACAGGGCATGATGGCACATGCTAGCAGGAGACTGGGAATTTCAAGACATTCTCAGCTACACAGATAGTTCAAGGCCAGATCAGGCTATATGAAGCTTGTCACAAAACTAAAACAACAACAAAAAATTCCCACTCAATAATTACTGATCAAAGTAAAAAATTCACAAATTAGCATAAAAGAATAATGAAAATACAGATTTGTGCAGTTTGCAGGAGTATCGTTCGCATACCGTAGGGTCACATTTTGCAATCAACCCAGGAGCTCAACAAGCATTCATTCTATTATGCTAATGAGGGAGAACTGCTGTTCATCTCTCACATAGGTCAGGCTTTCTGTCAAATCATACCAGTTGGACAGACTTCAGCCTTCTAAGTCTAGATTCTTATTTGGTAAACAGAAATTAAAGGCTTTTCCAGCAATGAGGCAGAGGCAGGAAGATCTCAAGTGTCAGCCTGGGCTATACATTGAGATCCTATTTCAAAATTAATCAAAAAAAAAAAAAAGTTAAATAAAAATTGAAGAAACAGAATTGATCACATTATCAACACAATTCTGATTCCAAATATAGCACTGTTTAGGACCTAAGTATTCTTTTTTGATAGGAGACAAGATTTCACTGTGTGTAGCCTGGCTGTCTTAGAACTCAGAGATCCACCTGCCTCTGCTTCTTGAGTGCTAGGATTAAAGACGTCCACCAACATCACCTGGCAGAATATTCTTATTTTTAAAATGTGTGGTTCATGTGCATGTATGCCATAGTATGCATGTTGAAGCCAAGGGCAGTCTGAGGATCAGGCTCACTCCTCCCACCATGAGTTCTAGGTCAAACAGGTCATCAAGTACTGGCCCCACAAAATTTTGCTTTTAGAACTGGTAATATTAAAGTAGGAATTTTAATTTTCAGAGATAGAGTATTCAGATAGCAATGCCACCTCAGATATGCTGTGAATCACAAATAATACTGTACAAAGAACCACTGCTTGTCCTTAAACATACAATGATTCTAAAATCTTGGGAAAAACAAAACAAAACAAAAAAATCTAAACCACTTCTAACAGCATCTTTTAATCTGTTCGGACTACATTTAGACTTCAGGACATTAATGAAGCAAAATGTTGCAAACATCACAGGTTTATCTCAACTATCTATCTCTTACTGAAGACTTTTGTTATCAACTGTTGAGTTTAATGTGGCTGCCTATTTCCCCAATATGAACTTTTATAGAACTAGTGGTTTAATTACAGAAATCTAGGATGGACACTTAACAGTAGAATTTTATTATCCATATTCTAAATACATATGGATTTAACTTTCATCAAACACACACACACACACACTTTGTTCATTTATTCATCCATTTATTGTTTATTGTGTGTGTGTGTGTATACCTGTATATGAAGGTCAGAGGACAACTTCTAGGAGACAGCTCTTTTTACCACGTGGGATCGCAGAATGGGGCTCAAGATTATCAGGCCTGGTAGCAGCTGCGTATACCTAATTTCCTTATTTAACTCCCAAAAGTTTTTGTCCTTCAGGGGTTTACTATTTTTATGTGTATGTGTGTGGTGTTGTACACACAAGTACAGAGGCCAGATGCATCAGGTCTCCTTAGACCTGAAATTACAAGGGATTGTGCGCTAACCGACATGGATGGTAGCAACTTAATTCAGGTCCTCTGCTGGAGTATGTGCTCTTTATTGCCGGGCCACCTCTCCAAACCCCACTGAAGTTTTTGTTCTTGTTGTTTGTTAATTACTGGTGCTGGAAAGATGCTTCAGTGTTTAACACTTGCTGCTTTCCTAGAGAGATAGTTTAGTTCCCGGAATCCTTTGGTGGGTCATGGCAAACTCTAACTTCTGCTCTAGGGGATCCATCAGTCTCTTCTGGACTCTATAGGCACCCACTCTCCTCATGTGTACATTACCCACACACATACACATAATTTCAACATTAAAAAAACCCCTTTATTTGAATATTCTAAAAATCTGCTGAATAAATGTTAAGTAACAGTAAAAAACATACTTTGAAACAGTTTCATAAAAAAATTAATTTAGAAATTATTTTTCATGACCTGTGTTTTAAATTCTAATGGTTATCACTAACATTTGAATTAGGTGGTTTCCCCAGATCAAAATTATGTTTGTACAGTGTTCGGCATATGTATTCTAGAAATATTTACATGTTATACTTTGTGTTTAGCATTGAAACAGAAATAGTTAAGTAGCACACTTTAATACAAACTGATGATTAATCTTTTGATCTCTTTCTCTTAACAAAATATTTGTTTAGGAAATGTACAAGCAGTCTTATGCAGAAATGGAAAAGGGTTTTGCCTGACCAAGGAACACACGACACGAAACACCAAAGAAAGAAGAAGAGTCCTCCACAGCGAAGCAATGATCAGTTCAGATGACCCTTATGGTCTCCTGGATGGGCACATAAAAACCACCAGAGGTCTTGGATTCCATGGAAACCTCAGACTAAGAAAGTCCATTATTCCAGTACCACAAACAATTTCTGTTCCTATAGATGATTTATGTCAGTTTCTCATCTTAGCAACTAATGGACTTTGGCAAGTTTTGGACAAGAAAGAAGTCACTGCACTGGTAATTACCTTGTTTCATGCATATAAAAAAACACACATTTCTGGCCCTAAAAAGCCCTGGACACCTAAAGACCTTCTTTCCCCACCAGAGAGTAACATCCGAGTACTGTTCCAGTACCAGCCTGAAAATGAAGACTTTATGCCAATTACAGATCTAACAAAAGAATTATCTGACTCACTATATACTGAAGCTTACACTCATCAAGCTCTATCTGCAGAAATATTTCCTTCAGACGTGACCCCTTATGACCCTTGCAGCACAAAAGAAAATAACAGCTTACCCACTACAGACAGTAAGCAGGAAAGTGAGAAAGAACTATGTATTAAGAAATTCTATAAAGGTGCAGCTGAGTACATTGGCTGTGAACTTGTAAGTGCTGCAATACAAGGTGGTTCCAGAGACAGCATCACTGTTATGGTAATGTTTCTCAATGGAAGTGAGTATCACAGGCTGACATAAAAACATTCCAATGACCTAGAACAGCAAATAGTACTACAAAGACTCCTGTGAGATCTATTCCTCAGAACAGGAAGGAAATTATAAAAGCTGCAGCTTGTATATCATGTGTATTATGGTGTATGCTTTATGTCAAAGACAGAGAAAACTCAGTGTTGCTTTTTACACCACTTTATTCCAACCTGAGCACCTCAATATAAAACTAAACACTGGTGAACTGTTTTCCTTACTAATTTTGAGTTACTGTAAAATGTACAAGTTCTGCTAGCAGATCAACACGTAAATAGATTAAATCATCTGACACATGGTAGATTTCATATAATGAAAATACCTAAAATAATTAGTGCAATATACTGATTAAAATAAAATGGACTTCAAGAAACAAGGCTTCAAGATTATTACTAATAACATTGTAATACTTATGTTACAAATTGCAAGTACATTGTTTATTATGGTTCTAGCCATGTAAGAACAGCAAAGCCCCTTCCTTTCACAGGGGGAGAAAGAAATAATTAGCTGTTTTAGTAACTGTACATTTTGTATATGTTTAGGCAATTCTTAAATATTACAGGAAATAATAAACACATGGAGACTACAATGCAGTACTCTATTTACAGTACAGCTGAAGATCATATTTAAAATAATCAAATTTGAATGTACATAATTGTTAGTGCACTGACTAATCATGTCCAAAGGGAAGCAGAGCCCCCTCCCTGTTCCAGACAGACCTTTATAGAATAGCCAACAGTGATTAAATAGAAAGCAGATACGTGGTTTGTTTCCATTTTTTTAAAAAGAAGCTCATACGAGGGGACTATCCATTAAAATGTATTTATCAGTTTTTATATTCCTAAAACAGTATGGGGTTACATGTGACTTTTTTTTTCAATCAAATTTTAAGAAGTAAGAGGGTTGAATAAAATTAAGATGTCAACAATATTCCTTCTTTCTGGAGATATAGGACTGTTTTCTTGAGATTACTTTATTAATATGCGAAATGTAGGTTTTTAAGACAATCGAAATTACCATTTGCTTGGCTTTTGTTGCTAAGCATAAATATTTTTAGTCTCCTAAAAATGTTTTTCTAAAGCATACATTAGTAATTTTGAATCTGTCATACCTGACTATTATCCCAGTTTGGAGTCTGGGTGGGTTAAGAGTGGGTCCACACCCACTGAAGATGAACTGTTTCCCTGTACTTTCCCATGGAGTAAGTGTACACACAGTTCTCATTTTCCTTTCTACTGCCGGAGGAACACATGCATGTTATTAAAAATTAAGTTCAAAACATTCAAAATAATTCAGTATTAGAAACTTGATTCTACCATAGTCTCTTTTTGGAAGTCACACTGGGCCGGCTAAATGCTCCCAACTGCATGGTTTTTGCCATTTAGGAAGTTCACACTGGAGTTCAGTTACTACAACACTGGCTTCTGGCTGGCTGTGCAGGCTCAGTAAGGTCTACTCCTCGGCCTCTCGCTGAGTTTGCGCCTGGATTCTGTGGTTCATTCTTTGGCAGCTTTTTAGCTGAGAAATACATAAACAATATAAAATTATATTATTCATATTAAAATCACTTAGACCCGCTTATTTACAAGTCTCCCAGTTGGGTTATCTCCAAAGTTTTATGTGACTGATTGTTTGTTCTTTTCAAATGTTTATTACTTACTAAATGTGAAAAAGCAAAACAAAGCACCAAACCCACCACAAAAATAAAACAAACAAAGACCCTCCACCCCATTGCTGTACTAAAGGAGTTTAATCTCAGTATTTTTGAAGTAGTAGGTAGAGGCCAATTGTAGACATACCATTTAAACTTAAATTTAACTAGGGCTATACATAATTCTCGCGTATCAACTCCCTCAGAAATCACAGTTTACTTGACTACTGGTACTTTATATTGTATTGGGTCTTGTGCACAATGGGCAAGTAAACTATCACTTAGCTACACTTTGCCTGTTTTATAATCATTACATTTCTATTATACACAATCTGCTGGACATGATGGGGTATGACTGTAATTCACTACAGAGTTGGAACAATCATTTTAGCCTAGGAACTTAAGATTAGCCTGAGTAGCATAGCAAGACTCCACTTTGAAAAACAAAACCAAGCAAGACAGACATAAAATCCAACTTAATAGACCATAACCAGCTACAAAATGTATAAAGAAGCTCACATAGCAACATTCTCTGGGCTATCTATCACAAATAATTCTAAGAACAAGTGAGGCTGTGAACAAATTCTATTGACAGAATCATCAACCCAACCAAACTTGTCCTTTACTGTGTAACCCAGTCATCAAACAATTACGTGACTGTTAACTTCTTTTCCCTCTTGGGCTACAACAAACCCTTATTTGATCTACAAATACCAATACTTAATATACATGAATAGCTTTGTGAATTCTATATTGCTAATACTGGTTCTGTGGAATATGCTCCCCACTAAAAGTTCACCTGCTAGATACATGGCTTAATCCTGAGGACAAAGCAGCAATACTACTAAGTAGTGCTTTATGTCCAATGCCCACCAAAAATCCTGGACCTTGGTTTTGTTTTCTAGGAAACCCAGGGCTTATGTACACGTTACACAAGGTAACTATCACTAAGACATATATTCCCTATCCTTCATTTTTTAACCCTTTATTTTCCCTACTCCCCCATCATCAATATTATCTTTAGAATCTTAGCTGCGGGTCCAGTGAGCACTTACATTTGAGAAAAAAGCCTCCACTGAGCCACCCTAGAAATTGCTTTAGAGAAGGTTCCATAAAGTACAATAATAAGTGTTCAGTCAGTTGCATTTACAAGTAATGTCCAGTAAATGGACTAACAATAGCACTAGGTGTGGGGAAGTGGACCATGAAAGGTAGCATGGTCCCCAGTTGAGCAAAGGCTAGAAGCCCCGGAGACCCCGAAGGAACAGTAGTTTTCCCTGCTCCTGGGCACCAGGCCCCTGTCACTAGCCACAGCCCCCCATAGATTTGTGACCATCAGTCAAAAGGCAATGCCCCAAGCCCTTCCACAAAAGGATGTGACCTATGGTCACATAGGCTCAAGACAGATCTCCATGCTTATGAGGTACATAGAGGCCTGGAGGGGTTAGCTAATAAGCCTCCCTTCTCAGGCATTCCTTCCTGTAAAAGGTATTTAATTTCAGGTCCACTTTGATAAGTAGGGTATGGTTTTAGACATCTACTTTCCACCATGGCAATAAATAATTTGGAACCACAGACTGTCTCTTTTCATTGGGATTCAACATGGGGAGCCAGGGAGAAGAACTTTTCAGAACCACTGTCTAATCTCTCATAAAAGGCCTCTCGAAGCTCCCAGCCATAAAGCCCAAGCCTGCAGTCAAACCAAGGACTCCCCCAAGGGAAACCCAGCCTGCAGGCCCCTACTCTGTTCGCAGCTCTTTCAAAACTCCCAGAGGTGCCTGGCTGTTCAAGAGCCTGGGAACTCCAGAGCCCCAGCCTCTTCACAGGCTCAGGACCACAATGCCAACTCTGGATGTCTAGTGCCTCAGACTGCCCTTTCCCACCACAAGCAGTGCTTCCGCATTTCCCTACAGCATGGCATGGGACAAGCACAGTCAAACTCCCCAAGTTCTGTTTCCCCAAGCTGCTGAGCCCTGTGGTGGAGTAGACTTGGGACCCAACAACCCTACAACTAAGGACACAGAATAAGCTAGCACTGTGCACTGTATTATAATAAACACCAAGTTGGGTTTTGGAATGAGCATAAATTTCTTCCTCTAGCCTATTCCTCTAAGGACATCTGACTCAGATGAGGTGGAGCGAAGTGAACATCAGTAAGGACTCTTTTTGTTAGACTGTATCATATTTACTATGAGATTTGATATGCTAACTTTATCAAAGAAAGACTCCAATCGAAAACACATGTGGTTTGTGTTTCTGTGTATATACCCTGGCTGTCCTGGAATTAACTCTATAGACCAGGCTGGCCTCACTTGGAGATCTACCTACCTGCCTTTGCCTGTCAAGTGCTAGGATTAAAGGCACGTGCTACCACAGCTTAGCTTGGTATTTCTTTATAGAAAGGAAATAGTTTAATTTGAAACAAAATCTGAAGCTAAGAATAGGATCTAGGTTTCAGCAACACAATACAAACACTGTACCAAAGAGTTACTTCTGCAGCTTACAAGTTTTAAACTTAAATCTAAAGTATATCCCAGCTTAGAATGGTGGCTCCATCCTGTAATTCCAGTAATTGAGAGACTGAGGCAAGAGGATCTGCAGTTCCAGGCCAGCCTTGGCTATATGTGAGACTCTGTCTGGAAACAAAAAAAACAAACAAAGACCAGGTTCAGTTAGTGAAGTGTTTGTTATTGAACCAGTAAGTTGTGAATTTGGGTCCTCACCACTCATGTAAAAACATGAATATGTAACTCCAGCACTAGGAATAAACAGATCATGGAAGAGTAGAAAGATCTTATGATTTCCAATGTGCTCAGAGGTCAGTAAAATATTTGGGCTAAAAATAAATGCGATAGCAGGATGATTCAGAAGGGAAAGGTCCTTGCCACCAAGCTTCATGACATCAGTTCCGTATCTGGAACCTGTATGATATTAGGAGGAGACTAACAAAAACTGTCCTGCCTTTCACATTTTTTGTGTGTGCCCCCCCCCCCACATACAATGCTTAAAAATGAAAGCTGAAGAAATAATGGATTAAAACATTTAATTGTCAACTTCTGGTTTCCACATACAACCACATAAAGAGCACATATATGCAAGTGTGTATGAAACAAAAGTTTAGGTTCTTCTAAGGCACAGGCTGAAATCTTACACTATTCCCAACTTCCTGCCTGGCACATGGATCATCTCTCTCTAATGTATCAACAGTACATATGCTACCTACCCACTAGTAGCTTAGTTATCAGACTACTTTGGTATCACAGCATTAGTGTTAGCTAATCTTTATTTTACTTAGAATGATCCTAAAGCACTGTGATGGTTTGTAAATGCTCAGCCCGGGGAACGGCACTATTAGATCTGGCCCTGTTGGAGTAGGCGTGTCATTGTGGGTGTGGGCTTTTAAGACTCTCATCCTAGCTGCCTAGTAGCCGTCAGATAAAGACAGAGAACTCTCAGTTCATCCTGCATCATGCCTGCCTGGATGCTGCCATGTTCCTGCCTTGATGATAATGGACTGAACCTCTGAACCTGTAAGCCAGACCCAATTAAATGTTGTCCTTTATAAGAGATACCTTGGTCATCGGTGTCTGTTCACAGCAATAAATCCTAAGACAGAAAGAAGTTGGTACCAGGAGTGGGGTATTGATAGGACTGATCATGCTTTTGTTTGGAAGAATGTGGACTATGGGATTTGGAAAAGCAGTGGACTGCTTTAAATGGGGCTTAATGGGTTATCCTAGTAGGAATATGGAAGACTTTGTTACTGAGAGCGATTTATTTAAATAATGAGGACCTGGCCCAAAAAGCTTCAGTGGAAAATTTCAATATGTGGCCTAGAGATTGTTTTTGTTGTCTTTTGGTAAAGAATGTGGCTACTTTTTGTCCTTGTCTAAAGAGTCTGCCTGAGGCTAAGGTGAAGAGACTCAGATTAATTACACTGACAAAAGAAGTCTCAAAAAACATCCAGCAGAGTCTTTCATCTCTGGTTAAGTCTCATAAAGAGCATTTTGAACAAGCATAGCAAGCTTAGAAAAGAAAAATATAAAATATATGACTCACGTATTAAAGGGACACCAGGAAGTGAAATGGAGCTGAATCCTGTGTTCAAGAATATTAAATTGAATTATGGGAATAGTGACCTTGGGGCAAGATCCCACTCAGCTAAATTTAGGTCTAGGCATAGTAAGTAATACAGGCCTTTAATCCCAGGAGGCAAAGATAAGCAGATCTCTGAGCTCAAGGGTAGCCTAGAAGAGAGCAAGTTCTAGATGAAGAAAAACTTAAATCCAGGCTTGGTGGACCACACCTTTAATCCCAGTGTTTAGGAGACAGGAATCCAGATCTCTGAGTTCAAAGTCAGTCTATGTAGCATGTTCCAGGACAGCCAAGCTCAGGCAGTGAAGAAGTTAGAAAACAGAAAACTGGTAATAATCTACTAGAACAAGGGGGGCATGTTGCAGCCTCAGCAAGCAGCAGAACTTGCCAACTTTGGCCACATGGCTTTGGCTTTAGAGTCCAAAACAGAAGGCATTACTGGGACAATTGATGCTGGTTACCTGGAGATAAGAAATTAGTGGTGATTAAAAAGAGACAAGCACCACTGAGGTGAAATCAGGGAAGTGTTTTCTGAGAGCACAAAGACGCTGTGTTCCAGGATGTATCTTGTGCTACAGCTGTACTTGGGAATGTGTACTGGTTTTGAAGGCATGACAGTCATAAAGAACAGCTGAGGCTTGGCACTTTGAGAGACCATAGAAGGCCACTGGTGAAGGTGCAGTTGTAGTTGATGGCTCAGGATTGAAGGGGTCATGCAAAGAGGCTTGGCATCATGAAGACAGGCTATTATGAAGCCTAGTAGCAGTGGAAGTCCTCAGTTTATTGGAGATGCCAGTACCATGGGATGAGCACCAAGAACAGTAGCAGCAGTGGATGGATCAACTTGAGCTACAGAGGGCAGACTGGAGAAGTGATGCCAGCCCTTTGGAGAAGTCCAGAAGATCATGTGTGCATCCCAGACATAAAAATAAGAAGCTGTAACATTAAAGTTGCCTTGGAGACCCTAAGATGCCAGAGTCATGGGCTATCTGCCGAGGAAAGCTGCTAACAAAGTAGAACCAGCTCAGGAAGTTTGTTGCAGTCAACAAAGATAAAAAAGGAGTTGGAAATCTGAAGACTACCTTAAAATCAGACATGGAGATGCAGAGTTTGGATTTGCCCAGGTAATTTCCTCTCTTGCTTTGGGGATAACAGTTAAGTAATTAGATGAATCTCAGAAGAGACTCTGAACTTTTAATAAAGAGACTGCTATAGACTATGGGAACTTTTAAAGTTGGACTAAATGTATTTTGCATTATGCTATGTTTTAAGTATGGCCCCTATAGATTCATGTTTGGAGAAGCATGGGGTGGGGGGAGCAGGGAATGGAATGTGATGGTTTGTATATGCTCAGCCCAGGGAGTGGCACTATTAGAAGGTTTGGTCCTGTTGGAGTAGGTGTGTCACTGTGGGTGTGGGCTTTAAGACCCTCATCCTGGGGGCTGGAGAGATGGCTCAGCAGTTAAGAGCATTAACTGTTCTTTCAAAGGTCCTGAGTTCAAATTCCAGCAACTACATGGTGGCTCACAACTAACTGCAATGGGATCTGATGCCCTCTTCTGGTGTGTCTGAAGATAGCGACAGTGTACTCACATACACAAAATAAATAAATCTAAAAAAAAACCCAAAAAACCCTCATCCTAGTTGCCAACATTCTGCTAGCAGACTTCAGCCGAAGATAGGAAACTCTCAGCTCATCATGCACCATGCCTGCCTGGATGCTGCCATGTTCCTGCCTTGATGATAATGGACTGAACCTCTGAACCTGTAAGTCAGACCCAATTAAATGTTGTCCTTTATAAGAGATACCTTGGTCATGGTGTCTGTTCACAGCAGTAAAACCCTGACTAAGAGAAAAATTTGTGCTAGTTTTGCTTTTCCATCTCTGTGCGGTTATGGCGAATGTGTGTGATATACAGTGTGGTTATGGCGAATGTGTGTGATATACAGTGTGGTTATGGCGAATGTGTGTGATATACACTTAGGACAGAAAAGGCATCAAATCAGACAGCTTAACACTAATCCACTGTTTCAGGCATCCACAGAGTGTCTTGGAATATATTCCTTACAAATAAGAGGTACTACTTTTCAGTAAATCTACCTTTGGAAAATCTACCTATTAATAAGATCAACTTTTAATTCACCTCTATTATATGACCCAACATCCACTGAATTCATGAATGAGTATAAAACTGACATTAATGGGATTAGCAATGGGGTTACCTCAGTGGTAGGTATAGATTGCTCAGCAAGTAGGAGGCCCTGAGTTTAATTCATACTATTGGAAGGGGGAGGAAAAGGAAGGAAGAAGGGAGAAGAAAGAAGGAAGAAGAGGAAGAAGGAGAAAAAAAAGAGAGAGGAGGAATGAGAAAGCAGGAGGAGGAGGAAGAAAGATTTAAAAACAAAACAGGGTAGGACCTCGTAACTTCCAATCATTTTTTTTTAAAAAAACAAACAAACAAACAAACAAACAAACAAAAAAAACCAAACCTTCCCTCATTCTGAGGAACTGTCTTTTGCTTAGGCTGGCCACTACATCCTGCTTCCCAACCAGCCTTTACAGTAACCACCCCCCCCCAACAGGTTTTCTCTGTGTAGCCCTGGCTGTCCTGGAACTCACTCTGTAAACCAGGCTGGCCTCAAACTCAGAAATCCACCTGCCTCTGCCTCCCAAGTGCTGGGATTAAAGGTGTGTGCCACCACTGACCAGCTACAGTATTCCCAAGAAAATATTGCTTAGTGAAAAGGATCTATCAGTAAAAAAAAAAAACAGAAGGGTTTTAAGCAGGGTGAGGAACAAATAAACATTCTGTATATTTTGCTTTTCATTAAATATTATTATTAATCTTACCTATTGCCATAAATATTTCATTTACATTCATTGATGTCTTAGCTGATGTCTCCATAAATAATAAGCTGTTGTCATCTGCATAGGACTGTGCTTCCTGTTTAAAAAAAAAAAGTCCTTAAGCATATGCTGCATACAGTTTATTTTATAGATTTCCATTACTAACAACTGGAGAATATGCTGTGGCAAAGGAAGAAACAATGGGTAGGATAATTCACCATGAACATTTTTTTTATCTTAACTTTTTAAATATTCTACCCCTACTCATCAGATCTAAGATTAAACCTGGACACAATAATAATTGGGGGAACAGTGTATCAGTTTACTTTAAATTCTCTTCAATAACAATGGCAACTTCTACTTATGCCTTTTAATGATAAAGACAGAATTTGTAAAAAATATGAAAACCCAGTGTCTTAGCACTCGCAACTACTGAATTACATCCTTATATTTAATTTTCAGCGACAACAGCATTAAAATTCAAACTACATTATAAACTATTTCCTTCAAAATTACAAGCTGTCCTACATTTGTCATAATTTCCAGTTTACCTATATTGTTTCCTTTGATCCCCTCAGAACAACTGATGCTCCTTTGAGCTGTTAGAGCCAGCACAGGGCCACTTCTGAACAAAATGGAAGCTCTAAGATGTTTTGGTGGGAAGTGTAACTGTTTTGGATAGCATAGCAGATAAGAGACTTCACAGGGCCATCTTAAGAATTAAAGACGTTACAAGTGCAAAGTCCCCTGCTTAATACACCACGATACAGTAGCTTCCGCTATCTACATTTTACCTATGTCATGAAGAAAGAGTCCCATCTACATATTAGGCCACAGCCAGAGCTTTCTGAGCAAAAAAAAAAAAAAAAAAAAAGCTTTAATAAGTATAAATAAATTTCGTAAATATAAATAGTATATACTCTGTTTTGCAGTGGAGTACATTCTGAATTAATTATCTTAAATATATACAAACTGGCGGTCTTTTAAGATCAGGCTGACCTAAAACTTGTGGCAATAATCCTACCTCTGCCTCCAAAGTAATGACTGGGATTATAGGGGTGCACTGCCATGCCTGTCCCAAGCATTATTGTTACATACATATGTAGTACACTTACTTGTGTGTGTATGTATCAGTCAGTATGCATGTGGAGTTCAGAGGACAATTTGCATTTCTCACTCCCCCCGCCCCCCTTTCTCCAGCACCTGGGTTCTAGGTATAGAACTTAGAACTTTTACATGCTGTGCCACAGTGCTGGGTCCCAAATGAAGAGTAGCTGAGTCTCTACTGAGTCTCTATTTTTAACTGCCTTTTAAGGACAACGCACATACATGCATACACTCGTGTTTGTGTAGCAATATATGTAGTATATATATACATAAGGTAGGAAGAACATGAACTTTTCTCAGGTAGGTATATGGGAGTGGAGGGATGGAAGGTAGAGAACAGTATTTCTGCAATCTTCCATGAAATTCTTTTTGGGAAGAAACATGGTCTCATGTAGCCAAGCTGTCCCTACCCACTCCCCATCCTCTTCCATCTATTTCCCCTGGTATTATGTGTACTACTATGCATCCCTGGTTTACGCAGTGGCTCAGAATAGAACCCAAGACACATGCACGCTAGGCAAGTGCTCTATCCCTGACTGCATCAGGAAAAATATTTTATGTATTACTGTTTTGCATGTTTTTTTCAAAGTCTGTATTTTCAAGGTTTAAAATTACTTTAAAAGATGAGATTTTAAGTGAAAAGTAAAATTCCACATACCTGGAAGTCAACAGCTCTTTTATTTGCTAAGTCAGCCTTGTTTCCTGACAAAGCTATCACAATATTAGGACTTGCTTGCCTTTGAAGTTCTTTAACCCAGTTTTTTGCTCTCGCAAAGGATTCCTGATAAAAGGAAAGAAAAGTTATTTGGCATAAGCTCAAAACAGAGTTAGAAAGCATTCTCTATGAGATAAGGCTTCAAGACTCTAGTGCAGTGGTTTTCAACCTTCCTAATGCTGAAAGCCTGGTGACCCCCAATCATAAATTATTTTGCTGCTACTTCATAACTGTAATTTTGTTACTGTTATGTGCTGTAAAAAAATTGATATGCAGGATGGTCTTAGGTGACCTTTGTGAAAGGGTGGTCAGATCCCCAAAGGGGTTGCAACCTACAGGTTGAGAGCCAATGCTCTAGCATGACCCTGTGGGAAGAAAATTTTTTAGTACTATATCTTTTAAGGCACTTTCACCTTATATTTCACTCACAAAAGCTTTGGCAGAAATGTTATGACTAACTACAAATAAAAATGATTACTCAAACTGGCTTTAAGATAGTAAGACTTTATACCCACCTCATTTGTGATATCATACACAACTATGGCTGCTTGTGCTCCTCGGTAGTACATTGGTGCTAGGCTATGATACCGTTCTTGGCCAGCTGTATCCCATATTTCAAATTTTACTGTTGTGTCATCAAGACACACAGTTTGGGTTAGAAAGGCAGCTGAAAAAGAAAATATCTATAAGTTTATTCTTTTTCTCAACTTTTAAAAGAAAACATGAAGGCCAGGCTAGCCTGAAATTCACTGCATAACCAAAGATGACACTGAACTTTTGATCCTTTTGTCTACTTCCCCATTGGTGCCACATCACAACCAGTTCATGTGGTGCTGGAGACTGAACCCAGGGCTTCCTGCATGCTAGACAAATTAATTGCTCTATCAACAGAATCACATCCCAGTCTACCAACTTCACATTTCAGGTATTAGAACTAATCTAGATGATTGAAAGTAAGTGGGAGGAGCTGACAATGTAGCTCTGTAGGTAGAGTGCTTGCCTAGCATATAAAAACTCGGTTAGACCCAGTAGCATGTAAACTGAGCACAGCAGTGCACGCTGTAATCCTAGTCCACAAGAGGTAAATAAAGGGCTGAAGAACTAGAAGTTCAAAGCCACCCTGGTCTACACAAGGCATCTCAAAACAACCCCCCCCCCCAATCCCAAATCCCACTAAGAAGTACATAGGTTATATATACACAAACAATATATCCTTTCATATAAAATAGGCACAAAAACATACTAATCACTTCATCAGTACATACTTGATTGTTAAACATAATACTGCTCCTTTTTTTATTTAAATTTTTTTTGTACAACTCTTTCATCATATTCTTTCCCCTCCCAACTTTCCCAAGATAGTCCCTACCCCCAAATTTCAAGGGTTCCCTCTCAACAAAGGAAAACCAAATCAAATCCAGTAAGACAAAACAAAAACAAACATACAAGCCAACAAAAAACCCAGAACGAAAAAGCATTAAAAAAAAAAAAAGGAGTCCATTTTGCGTTGGTCAACCACTCTTGGACATGGGGCCAATCCTGGAATATGGTTGATATTCTCCAGTGTCACCACACTGGAGAAAGCTTCTTTTTCCCTGCAGGTATCAACTGAAAATAGCTTTTTCATTATTAGGGGTAAGACTTTTCCTTCTCCTTGTTGGGGCTGTGTCTGATTTGAACTTGTACAGGTCTTGTACATGCTGTTAGTCTCTATGAGCTCTTATGTTCTTTTTTTTTTTTTGGTTTTTTAGAGACAGGGTTTCTCTGTGTAGCCCTGGCTGTCCTGGAACTCACTCTGTACACCAGGCTGGCCTCAGAAATCCACTCTGCCTCCCAAGTGCTGGGATTAAAGGTGTGCGCCACCACCGCCCAGCTCTTATGTTCTTTTAAGAAACAATTTTTTGGTTGTTTTTTAGGTTTTTGATTTTTCTTTCTTTTTTTTTTTTTTAAGATTCACTTATTTATTTTATGTATATGAGTGCTCTAACTGCATGCACATCCACACGCCAGAAGAGGGCATCAGAACTCACTTTAGATTATAAACCACCATGTAGTTGCTGGGAATTGAACTCAAGACCTCTGGAAGAGCACTTGGTGCTTTTAACTGCTGAGCCATCTCTCTAGCCCTAAAAATCAATTCATTATTTTTTGTTTGTGTCCAGCATAGCTCAGAAGACCACTGTGAGAATTCAAAGTTAAAACTCAGGCCACTAAACCCTTTCTTATTCTAACGAAATAAAAAGAATTTTTTGTTTGAGACAAGCTCTTCACTATGTAGCCCTGGCTGGCCCCAGACTTAAAGATCTATCTGCCTCTGCCATAGGAGTGCCAGGTGTGCCATCATGCTCATGGGTCATTTTTGTATGTTTATTTTGTGTGTTGGTCTATGTGAAAGTCTAGTGGCAAACTTAGTCCTCTGCAAAAGCAGTACACACCTTTCTTCACTAAGCCATCAGTTCTTTAAGACCTACCCTTCTCCTAAGAATTTTATTTTACTTTTTCCTCTCCTTGTCTTTTTTATTTATCCTGAAACAGAGTCTCAGTATGTAGGTCTGGCTGTACTGGAACTCATTATGCAGACCAAACCAAAAAAAAAAAAAGAAAGAAAGAAAAAAAAAAAAGGGGCTGGTGAGATAGCTCAGCAGTTAACACTATTTCTTGCTCTTATAGTGGACCTGGTTTCAGTTCCTAGCACCCTCGTGGCAGCTCACGATAATCTGCACCTCCAATTTCAGGAGATCTGGCATCCCATAGCATTAGATATATGGTGCTCAGAAATACAAGCAGGCTAACACTCATAAAGTAAAATTAATAAATCTTTAAAAACATTCTGTGTGTCACATGTGTATACAGGTCAAAGGGTAACTTTCCTTCCACTGTGTGGGCTACACTGATTGATCTCAGGTCAGGATGTGTGGGAAGAACCTTTGTTTTTATTCTGATTCTAATTTCAACAAACAGTATGTACCTATTTTATAAAAGAATACTTTACATTCAGTATGGAGATGCACGCCTGTAATCCCAGCATTTATTCACTGAAAGCAGAATTATGAATTTGAATCTAGCCTAGGCTTAGATCCGTACATACATAAGAGTTAAGAACATGGTCCATGAATGGAGCTATATGTTCTTATGCTTTTGAGAAAACTCCAAGAAGACAAGAGTCTTGTGACCCCAGCTTCTTAAAAAACAGGGAATTGTTCTTGGATTATGATATCATGCCCCTCCCAGGTGTAGCAGATAGGATTGAGTTTACTTTAGTTGATTCATTACAACTGGCTATTGTTATTTGTTTATATGCCTCTGTGGAAAGGTCCCCCCCCGCCCCCCACATGCATCTTGTCTTTGTGAGAACTTGAACTCATAAGAAACTTTAATCAGGTGATTTTTCTAGACCTTTGGTATAAATTGCCTGTTGCTCTGAATAAAGTTGGCTATTACATGAGACCATCTCCTTTTTAGGCTCCACTTTCCCACTGCCTTTAAAGTGGTTAACAAGGGTTGATAATTTAGTTTGGTTCCTGTGTGAGCTCTCAGTTTCCCTAGGAGCAATTTCTACCACACCCTGTTATCCCTCTTCTACTTTAGCTCTGGTACTAGGATATATCATATAGTATATTCCATTTTAGCCTACTGTGGCAGCACATGCTTATACTATCGGCATTCAGTATAGTCTGGGGCAGAAAGCCTGCCATGAATTCAAGGCCAGCTTTGGATATCTATTAAGTTCCAGACTTGCTTGGGATGCAGAATGAAATCCTATCTCAAAAAGACAAAAACTAAGCTGGAATAGCACCTGCTATCTCAGCACTCACAAAAAGAACTGTTACAAACTTGGGGCCAGCCTGGGCTATATATGGAGTTTCAGGTTAGCGTGGGCTACAGAGTAATACCTTGTTCAACCCCCTACCTCTAAAAACAAAAAACAAAAAACAAAAAACAAAAAACAAAAAAAAACCCAAAAAACCTCTAAAAAATAAAGCAAACATAAAGTGTATATAACTAGAAACAATTCTTAGTCCGTGGAGATAATTGTCAATTACACTGCCTTAATGAAAGCCCAGTCCAATTGTCAAACCACTTAACTAGGTCATTGGGATGGCTCAATGGACACACACACACACACACACACACACACACACACACACACAAAAGGCAGCAACAACAACCACCAAGTTCTATTATTATTGGAATCCTCATGAAGGAGAAAATTGTCCTCTGCTACTGTAGCACATGCACACTCATGCTCACATGAATAAAGAAAAAAAAAATGTAAAAGACAATCTTCTTCATAGATATGTTAAAGATTCCAATTACAAACAACAAATTAGAAACACTAAACCATTATGATAATAGTTTAAAACAAAAATTGCTTTTATGTAGATAATTTGTGAAAAGCATTGGAGTCAGTTCTAAAAGAACATAGAACTATCTCATCTGTAAGCATGAAACTGGCAGACTACCTAGTAGCAAGGCTCTGAGGAATTCTGATTCTGTGAACAATTATGTCCGCATCACTATAATTTAGTATTAATATTTAATATTGCTCTATAGTTGTTACTGGAAATTATTTTAAATCTACAGGTATCAGCTTAACTAACACGAGTTCCTGACTTGTGATGAGTTAGTAGTTGTACAATGGAACACTGAATAAGCAGGTGAAACTTCCTGGAAAGTAACAGGATTCAAGGAACCAGACCAAGAACAGATCACTGTCCACACTGTGTGCTTACATCTTGTGTCACCCTAGTCAGATCTGCTCCTTATGTGCTCCCAAAGCTCTGTTCATGATTTATACTTGATTCTTTTTACTTAGTTTACTTGTTTTGTTTAGAGATAGCATCACATTCTATTGTATCACAGACCCACTCAGCCTCCTATATGTTAAGGATTACAAGAATGAGCTAAATAAATACTGGCTGAAACTATAACCACTGAGTCTACAAATACCCAAGTTCCTACTGTACTGTTCCTGGAAGAAAAGAATATATCAAAACTGATGGCCTCAAAAGGATATCAAAAAACAGTTAACCTCTCCTAAAACTGCCCCAATAAAACACAGAGGGAACAGAAAACCTATGGGAACTAAAGCGACACTACCACCAGATGGTTATTTGTAATGCTCAGGATAGAACTCAAGGCTTCACACATGCTAGCCATACACTCTACCATTAAGCTACATGCCCAGGCTTCCAACTTAGGTATCAAATTCAACTAAAAATTGCCTTATTAGATTTAACAACAATCTGTAAGACTACTAGATTTAACTACACAAATCTGAGACTCTATGTCTTTGAAGCATCCAAACCCACAGGTGAATACACTCAGAAATATTTCTGTGGTGAATGCAAAGTGATTTTTGGTCTGTAGAAAGTTCCTATAAGCTAAGCATGGTGCCACATGCCTGTAATCCAAGCACGTGGGAGGATGAGACAAGAGGATAAGAAGTTGAAGGCCCATCTCAACTACACAATGAGACCCTGTGTATATGCTGCCTCGTCTAGGGTGTTTTATCCTTCTCAAAAATACATTTTTCAAACAATACAAAGTTGGGAATGGAGATGGTTTAGCAAATAGAAGCACTCTTACAGAAGATTCAATTTACTTCCCAGCACTCACATAGCAGCTCACAATTATTCATAATTCCAGTTCCAAGAAATATAGGTCCCACAGATCCAATATTAATAAAAAGTAGTGTCAGCCTAGAGATGGCTCAGCGGTTAAGAGCACTGACTGCTCTTCTAGAGTTCCTGAGTTCAATTACCAACAACTACATAGTGGCTCACAACCATCTGTAATAGGATCCGATGTCGTCTTTTGTTGTGTCTGAAGACAGCCAAAGTGTACTCATAAAATAAAATAAAATAAAATCTGTTAAAAAGTTTTAAAAAATAGCAGTGTCAATATTTGTGTATCAATGTTCAAAGCAGCAATGTACGTAATAGTTAAAATATGGAAGCAACCAAAGTTATCAAAAAATGAATGTCCAGGCATGACGACACATGGCCATTAATTCTAGCACTCAGGAGGCAGAAGCAGATGGATCTGTTGAGTTTGAGACCATTCTGGTATAAACAGTGAGCTCCAGACCAGTCAAGGCTATGTAGTGAGATCCTATTTCAATAAATAATGATAGATTGGCTAGGCTGAAGAGTGGCTCAGAAGTAGAGACCTGGGTCCAATCTTCCACACTGTAAAAAGAGAAGAAAAGGAGAGGTATGATCCCAAATGTTTATGACCTTCTGCAGTTGAGAAGCATAGTCAGAATGATCTCCTCCTTCTAGCTCAGCTTCTTCGGTACTAGAATTAAAAGTATGTAAAGAGTCCTTTAAGGCAGTCAACTAGCCAGGATATAACCTAGTCATATGTTATCATCTAAACATTAATTACCATATGGAGAATATCTGCAAGTACATGGGTATGATTTTAAAATTAGTCTTTTAACATTTAGTACCTTACACCCAAGCATATACTAAAACAACTTAGGACTTGGCGTGGTATTATTTGCTATTGTATTCCAGTAATCCTGGCACTGAAGAGGCAGAAAGATTGTTTCAAGTTCAAAACCAGCTAGGATTATACTATTGAGTCTTATCTTTTTAAAATACAAAACCACACCAAGTCAGCATTTCAACTTTCTAAACTAAAATGTCAGTTATATTTTTAAATCAGCATAAAGGTACACATCACAAAGAAAAGAAATAACGGGAGCTGGAGAGATGGCTGAGTGCTCAAGAGCACTGACAGTTCTTCCAGAGGACCTGGGTTCAATTCCCCGACCCACGTGACACCTCGCAATGTCTGTAACTCCAATTCTAGGGATCCATTCTCCTATGGCTCCTATAGGCACTGTGTGCAGACATACATATAGGCAAAACATACACGTGCGCACGCACACGCGCACGGAAAGGCGGTGCTAAAACATCAAAAAAGGGTACTGAGATATTGGCCTATTTTTAGAGTGCTTTGGTGCACACACATCCCCATCAGGCCCCCCCACCCCCCCACACACACATACACCCCACCAACAAAATCCAGGGCATAGTGGTACACACTTATAATCCCAGCAGTGAAAGCTGGGAGGGCAAAAGAATCAAAAGTTCAAGATCACCATCATCCATTTGGTTCACAGAAAGGTACTAACAACAATCACAGAATTAATCACAATTTGTTTTTCTTGACTGTTTTATTTTATATGTATTTTTTTATTACAAGAAAGGAAAGAAGAAACAAAAATAAAAGGAAGGGCGATAAGAAAAATGAGAAAGAGGAATGGAAAAAAGAAGAGAATCAAGGAAAAACAGAAGCAAAGAAAGATGTTGGGAGTGCAAAGGAGTACTAGTAAATATCTTGATGTTAATTCCTAGCAGAACCAGGAGAGGGTAAACAGCGTCTTAATAAAGTAGAGATATTCTGAAATGCTGATCTAATGACTTTGCTTGTCATATAATTACTTATCTGCTGCCCATTAATAGCACATTTCACAATACTCTGTTTCTTGATCTGTTCAGCTGGTAATAGTCTTCCTTGTGGTTTTTTAAAAAAAGTAAATACAATTAACTTGCTTTAAGAGGTTACTGCTAGCAGTAGTGGCACACGCCTTTAATCCCAACACTTGGGAGGCAGATTTCTGAGTTCGAGGCCAGCCTGGTCTACAGAGTAAGTTCCAGGACAGCCAGGGCTACAGAGAAACCGTGTCTCGAAAAACAAAACAGAACAAAAAACAAAAACCAGCAACAACAAAAAAAAGTTATTGCTATATTTGGACATGTGGAAAATGTCTACAAACACTTTAGTTGTAGACAATACTTTTTATTACAAGTTGAGATTTTTACAACATATAAATGGCAAAATAAATAAAATTTATGAGGCTTTGGAGCTGGGGTGATAGATCACTGGTTAAGAGTGTCTGTTACTCTGGTAGAGGACCCAGTTTCAGTGCCTACGTGTGGTTCACAACTACCTATAATGGCAGTTGGAAAAAATCCAATGCTGTCTTCTGGCTTCCTCAGGTACAAGGCATGCAGGTAGTATACTTAGACACATGCAGGCAAACAAAATACTCATATGTATTTTAAAATCTTAAAAAATAAGTAAAACCAGTCTGTTACTATGTAACTAAGTAAGTATGGCTGGCCTGTAACTCCTTACAAAGACTAGTCTGGCCCTAAATTTGATAGTCATTCACCTGCATCTGGCTCCTGAATGCTGGGATTACACTACTTCACCCAGTAAAGATAGGGAACATAGCACAGATAAATGATGTGGGTGGTGGCACATACCCATGTAAAATCAGTACTTGAGAAGCTGAAGTGTGAGGACCTTTTGAGTTCTAGGCCAAAATAACAACAAATTAACCTCCCAAATCTATCATATTAACGGTTACAGGTACTTACAGGATTTAAGCCAAGATTCCCATAGAAACTAGAAGTGTTCTAAGGGAGAAAACTTATGAAAAGACAGGAACCCTTTAAATCTCAGTCATTAAAGCTTCTTTGGTTTTATAACCACATGTAATAATCACATTACAGAAATAAGTTCAGGAGCAAACATTTGAAGATGAATCCACTACTGAATTGTAACCTGAAACTGCAAACAGAAAAGCAAGAGGGTTAAATGTCTAACATTGCAGCTGGGGACACAGCTCAGCAGTTGGATGTTTTGCATAACTTACAAAGACCCTGGTTTGGTCTCCAGCGCCAGGGAGTGAGTGTGTGTGTGTGTGTGTGTGTGTGTGTGTGTGTGTGTGTGTGATGTGGGGTGGTAGGGGCTGGTGGTTAAGAAAATAAGAAAACAATAAATGAGATTGCAAGGTATGAAAGAAAATACGATGATAAAAAACATTGAGAAATTTCACCATTATCAAATAAAATAGACATATGACAATTATAAAGAACATTAAAGAAGTTCTTCTGTTAAGATCTTACAGTAGATTTTATGTTCCAAGAGACCTGCCTACATTGTATGATGCCACACTACAACTTGTACAAGACTGGCACTGACACTGTAACTTGAGCTTGGTCATAGAAAAGTCTCTAGCTTCTACCTAATTCTTTCATAAAACTTATGCTTAAACTCAGCTAGGTATTAGGTTGTCAAGGAAAACCCAGGCTGAAGTAAGCATAAAAAGTCAGCTTGCTACAACTGAGTTCAATTCCCAAGACCCACATAGGACAGGAAGAGAACAAGTGCAAGTCATCCCTCCAATCCCCATACATGCAACCATATGAAAACATAATTTGTAAAATAATGTATAGCTGTAAAAGTTGTAAACCAGAAAAGGGGGCCAGAAAATCAGAGTCTCAATGGACAAACAATGAAACAGGTATCTTGGAGACCCACTGGAAACCTTAACTCCCTATCTCTTATCCCCCTACTCCCTTTTCTTCTTTTAGGCAGGATGTCACTAAGCAGTCTTGGCAGGCCTGGAAAAGACATACTCCTATCATATCCAGCCCCTTTACCTCCTTTTTCTAAGACAAAGTTTTTTGAAAGTACCTTCACATTATTTTAATATATGACCTCTTTTATGATACATAAAAGAGTTGATAACGTTCAAATATTTGATTACAGAGCACAATGCTTGTCATGTGTACTGATTTTCTAGTTTCAACTTCTTACAATAAAAAAACAAAAAACAAATAACTCCCTCCTCCAACCAAAACAACAAAACCTCCACATGGGCAATTATACAACAGTTGCACTGAAGGACCTGCTTTGAATTAGCTGCAAAAAACCACAGGAAAATTATGAAAGCTACTGCCTTGGTTTCTTTACGTATAAAATTTAGTGTTTTTTTATACAGGCATACTAATGTACTGATGAGACTTGGAAATGTGTGATCTAAGTCCCATGAGTGGACATGTGTCTTACTTAATAGGTAAAATTGTTTCTATAAAGTAATATCTTTCTGAAATTTACAAATTAGATAACAAATGCAATACAGCTCCAAAATGTACTGTTATTTTATGATGTTTTGTTTTACAAAGATAAAAAAAGAGTGCCACTCCCCCCATCCCTGTCATTTCAGTAGTTGGAACTAAAGAGAAACATGATTTCAAGGCCAATCTGGACTATACAGGAAGACTTTCTCAAAATAAAGAGTAGGAGTTTCAGGAGGAAGAAGAAGGAAATCAAAAAGGCATCAATGGAGAGATTTGTAAAGTACTGGGATTATCTTCAAAGTTCAATGATATGACTGGACCTAAAAAACAAACAAACAAACAAACAAACCCAAAAACCTCAGCTACTCTGGTAGTTGAGGGAGAAAGATTCTGCTCTTAGAGTCCAAGTCTTGCTCTGAGCCACAGTGAGTTCAAATACCCTGTCTTAAAAACAAAGAGGAAAACAAGGTGGGTTGGGCTATAATTCAGAGGCAGAGTACTTGTTTAACATGGTTAAAGTACTAGGTTCAATCCCTAATGTTAAAAATATATAAAGAAAAAAGACCAAGACATGATACCAACAAAAATCTCTTTTTGATGGGTTACCAATTAAATAGCTAGAGTTTATGCTTACATCAAGACAGTTGATAAAAAACAAAAACATCAGCCAGCAAAATGACCATAGGTACTTGGCACACAAACCTGATAGCCCAAGTTCTATCCCTGGAGTATATGGCAAAAGGAAGGAGTTAGCACCCCCAAATTAGTTCTCTGACCTCCACATACATGCCATGGCACTCAAGTACCCACAATGACACATACAAACTATAAATCAACAAACAAACAAGACCCAAAACCTTCCAAATTAAATTGAGAATGTAGTTTAGATGGTGGTAGTTTGCATTATCATATACTAACTCATGGGTTCAATCCCTAGCACTGTATAATCAGTGGCCTCTAATTCTATCATTGGGGAAGTCAAAGTAGAAGAAACAGCTGAAATCACTACACAACCTTCGTTATTAAAAACCCTGTCTCAAGCCGGGCGGTGGTGGCGCACACCTTTAATCCCAGCACTTGGGAGGCAGAGGCAGGCGGATTTCTGAGTTCGAGGCCAGCCTGGTCTACCGAGTGAGTTCCAGGACAGCCAAGGCTATACAGAGAAACCCTGTCTCGAAAAACCAAACAAACAAACAAAACAAAAACAAAAAAAACCCTGTCTCAAAAACAAATCAACCACAATAACTTCTTGAATTACTGTGAGACATGACTTCAAACTTACTACATACTTGAGGCTGATGTTGAACTTATCCTTTTGCCACCTTCCAAGTGCTGGGATTATAGACATGTACTATTCATTATACACAGGTAACACAGGTGATTTCAAGTCATACAGTGTTTGGAAATAGGGAATGAACTTTAGACAATCTACTATGCCCCAGTATACAACAAAATGGCCAAGTGAACCAACAGAGACAGTTCACTAAGTTACAGGTCTTAATGAAGTTATTCTGTTGAACACTTTCAAATACTTGATCAGTGCCAGCTCCCTAACCCCAACAACATTGAGACAGGGCAAAATAGTAATACTCATGATTCATAATGATTCTTTGCAGTATTTTGCAATATTTTTTTTGTTTTGTTTTTTTGAGACAGCTAGGACTCACAGACTCTGTCTCAAAAAACAAAACAGAAAAAAATTTGAGGCTATATTCAGTGGCAAAGTGTGTGCTTAGCATTCATAAGGTCTTAGTTTCACATATACATGGGTAATATAGTCAACTGTTTAGCTACAAAATTACTGTATGATGTCCTTGGTTTTAAGTGAAAGAATATTATCTTAATGGGTACTATTTCCTCTTGGAATTTAATAAGTTCATGGGTTTGTAGGTTGTATTAGATGTTAGTAGAAATTTGATTTTTCATATTAGTTGTGTCACTCAGGACCTAAGGAGATGATGATGCAGTAGTTACATTATCAGTCCTCTGAGTTATGCATTCAAAATATTCTCTGTGTAATTAAAATATTACTGTTGAATAGGATTGACAATCCTGTGCCCTTTATAAACACTTCCACCCTGTTTACATATTTTATAAAGTATTGAATTGGATAAAGATTTCCAAAGAATGTCTTTGGTTGATGTTTACTTCTGTTTATAGTACTGGAGGTTGAACCTAGAACCTCATGTAGACTAGGCTAGTGCTCTACCACTGTGCTACTACATTACCAACCCTAGGTGTTCTTTTAAATTGCATGTGATGGTGCACACTTAACTCAACACTTGGGAAGCAGAAGGAGGCAGATCTGGTTTGGAGCCAGTTTGTTAAAGTTCATTGCCCCGGCCAGAAAAGACAGAGCACAGATGTAACTGAGGAACAAAAGTCACATATACTTCAACATAGACAGTTTTGATACATGCAAATACTGTTTGACAAATAATCAAACTATCATGTGTTATCTACAAATGAAAAATAATTTTAGGGCTGGCAAATGGCTCACTGGGTAAAAAAAGCACCCGATGACCTGAGTTGAGGCTATGAAAACATATGTGGAAGGAGGGTCAGATCCAGAAAGTTGTCCTCTGCCCTCCAAATATGCATTGTGGCACACTTCTGTCAATATTCATGCAATACGTAAATATAATGACAAGTCAAATAAGGCCGGCAGAGATCATATATGTAAGCACTGTCTTAAGAAACAAACCAAACAAACATACATCCCGGTGTGGTGGCCCAAGCCTGTAATTCCAGCAGGAGGTAATAAGGTAAAGTTTAAGGCCAGGCTAGGCTACAAGTGAGTTTGGGTCAGCCTCGGCTACAAAGAAAACTTTTGTCTCTAAAACAAACAAAATTAAGCCAATGAACATACCCACTAGTTCCTATACACATTTAAAAAAAAATTTTTTTTTTTTTTTTTTTTTTTTGTTTTTTTTGTTTTTTTTGTTTTTCGGGACAGGGTTTCTCTGTGTAGCCCTGGCTGTCCTGGAACTCACTCTGTAGACCAGGCTGGCCTCGAACTCAGAAATCCGCCTGCCTCTGCCTCCCAAGCGCTGGGATTAAAGGCGTGCGCCACCACTGCCCAGCCACATTTTAAAATTTTAAGCACAAAAGATCCACACTACTATTTTAGTTACATCATCACTAACTGTAATAACCAGAAATTTTAAGATACATATAAGTAGTAATCCATTTACCTGTATTCCCCAGGTAATCTAACAAGTAACTCATTTAATGTTGAGTGAAATCCATTTAGTTTACATGGCTGGCTACATTTGTGAAAACCAAGAAATGAACTTAAAATTACTAAGGAATTTACCATGCCTAATTCCACAAACTTGGCTGTAAAATGCTTATACTATCTGTGTGAAGGAATCTGCATCGCTAATTTCTTAAGGGAGTCTCAGGTTTAGAAAGTATTTGCTTTTTACATTTCTGTATTTCATCTGTTACTAGTTTACTTACTTTTTGTTTTTCCTATTGAGCCAGTTCTCATGTAACCTAGGCTGTGTTCAAATTCACAGCAATCCTCACATCTCACACTGCCAACCAAGTACTAGGATTACAATAGACATAAACCACCATGTGAAGCGTGTTACTATATAGTTTATTTTATTGGGTTTTTTTGAGACAGGGTCTCACCATATAGCCTTGGCTGGCCTGAGCCTCCTGGGGGCTGGAATTTAAAGATGTGTGTGACCATATTCTGTTCTCACATTGTTTTGAGGCAGGATCTCATGTAGAGCAGGCTACCTCAAACTCATGCTAAATCTACATGCAGCCCCTGTGAAAGAGTCACTCAACTCTAAAGAAGTCACGACCCACAGGTTGAGAACCACTGTTCTAAATAAAATCTGTGCCTAAAGTTCTTACCTCTGGAAGAGCAATCAGTGCTAACTGTTTAGCCATCTCTCTAGGCCCTACTTAATCAGAAACTTTAAATCAAATACTAATCAGGTATCATCCAAAAAATATTATTATATAGCATATTAACAATGCTAAAAATTACTCAGCAACAATTACACTGGTATTTGTTTAGCTGACAATTTATTCTCTGCCTAGACACAAGAACATCTGTTTTCATTTCAGGTAAAGCTCTGTTATTTCCATTTCATGTAAGAGGAAAATTAACATGTGACTTCCCTAACCTAACAAACATAATGTGCACTAAAGAACTAAAGATAAAAATATTGTGTTAAAAATTACTGAGGTCTAGAGACATACCCTAGTTGTGCTTTCCTAGCATGCATAAAACCCAGGGTTTCAACCCTAGCGCCACAAACATGGGTTGTGGTGGCCCACCTGTAATCTCAACATTTAGGAGGTAGAATATCATCCTGGTTTCAGTTCCAGGCCAACCTAGGGCTATGAGTCCTATCTTATGAATGTGCCACTCTTATCTCACCCCCGCCCCCCCCCCCAAAAACCCAAACAAACAAAACAAAAACTGAAAACTATGAAATAAAACTGTGCTATGTTTGACACCCTGACTCAAAAATAAAATAAGCCATGTATGGTAACTAAATCTGTGTCCCCACACTTGGTAGGCCAAGCCAAGTAGGAATGCCAAGTTCACAGGAAGCATGGGATATAGGGGAAGATCAGGTCTTAAAATTTCCTACATAAATAAACAAGAGGCTTCAATTTTGTGTTTTGTTACACCATCCCCTCCCCCCATTAAATATTGTTTGAGCCAAAAAACCATGCTGGGCTTGATTATATTTATAATCCCAAGAATTAGGATATGGAGGTATGCCAGTTAGAAATTCACAGAAATTTCAGAATAGTTTAGGGTACAATACCTTGTTTAAAGAAAACACCAAAATAAAGTATATTTTAAAGTTTGAGGTCTCCTAAAAATTTTTTTTCTTCCTTGCATGATCAATTTAGTTATTAAAAATCACATTTAGAACAAATATTAATGTATGATTCAGTTAAATGATTAAAAGGAAAATAAGAAGAATCTCACCCCCAATGGTACTCTCTTGAAATTCATGAAATTGGCCTTTCACAAAGCGAAGCACCAGGCTTGATTTGCCAACAGCAGACTCTCCTAGAAGGACCAGTTTGAACTGGCATATTTTATTTCCAGTATTTGGCCCGTTGGGTCTTGTTGCTCCTCGATTAGCCATGTCCAAATTTTAAAGAAGTCCCTAACTTCAGATTCCTAAATGAACTTCCAGGATGCACGGGATCAATTTTGTTTTCTTTCTGGAGAAAATACCTGTAGAGACACAAATAATAACTAAATAAATAAAAACTAAGTAAATCAGTAGTAGTCACTTTAGTAAGTTTACTCACTGTATTGTAATGACTAACTAACTAGGAAGCTAGTATCATAGTTTATTTTGCCTCCTTTCTTTAAAGATTTATTTATTTTTTTTTATGTATATGAGCACACTGTAGCTATCTTCTGACACAGCAGAAGACGGCATCAGATCCCATTACAGATGGTTGTGAGCCACCATGTGGTTGCTGGGAATTGAACTCAGGACCCCTGGAAGAGCAGTCAGCGCTCTTAACCACTGAGCCATCTCTCTAGCATTTTGCTACCTTTCAAGAGAAATAATGGCATATGATTTGAGCCTAAAATCACCTCAAGTTAAACTTCAGAAAGATTGTAAAAAAATCTAAAGGAAGAGAAAGAAATACTTGGAAGAAGAGAAAGTAATGGAGTATGTCTATCATGCAAGCAGAAGGTAGACAATCTACAGAGAAGAAAGGGGTAAGATAGGAGGACAAAGAAGAGCAGTGGGGGTCAAGCAAGGAGGAACAAAATATAATGACATAAATAAAAATGTTGCTCATAACCCATCTCTCTGTATATTAACCAAGAAAGATGAAAAAAGGAAAGAGGTAAGGGTGTGGTGGCAATAGCAATGCCAAACTTGGGAGGGCTGAGTGAGGCACGACCCAAAGCCACAGACAAGTTAAGACCTGACAGCAAAACTAAACAGTAACTAACCTTCAACAATTTGATTTTGGAGCTGGGGACTGGAAGAGTGCTTGCCCAGCAAGCAGCAAGCTCTAGGTCAAAAAACAAACAGAAAGAAGACTTGACTTCATGCCATCAGTATTCTACATACTTAATACAGTCACTCAACAATATCAAGCACTATTACAATTCTTATAAATGAGGAAAGAGGCACTGAAAGGTTAAGTAACTTCACTGAGATCACACTATTAACTATGATAGAACAATCTGAGAAGTCAATCAAGAATTCAGATTCTAGGTGCTGGAGAGATGGCAGCTTAGTATGAGTACTGCAATTCTAGGTGACTGGAGTTCAATTATAGGGTGATTCACAACCACTCATAACACCAGCTTCAGGTGATCTGGCATCCTCCTCAGGCCTTCTTAGGCACCAGCACTCATAAGCACATACCATAGACATATAAACTAAAACAAACTAAAACCAAAATCTTCAAAGGAAGAAAGAATAGAAAGACAGACAGACAGAAAAGAAAAATTAGGTTCTAATGTCATAATACTTGGGTTAAAATTATTTTGAAAGAAATTATGCTAGTAAATGGAAAGCTTCTAGAACAACTCTAGAGCTTACTATCTGAAGGCTTCCATTAAATGATACATTTTTCATTTAACAGCCATTCCCAAACACCAAATAATTTTTTTAACTCTCATGATTGTGTGCCTAGCTGATAATGATTTCTCTATTTGGCACAACTGATTAGGAGTGACTTACTTACTTACAGTGATTTTTGGGGATAGCTTTGTGTTTTATTTTCTGTTTAGCAATGTATTTGGAAAAAAGCTGGTCTGAGTGAGTCCTCTCTCCTCCTGTTTAGACAGGGTGTCACAAAGTAGCATTGAATGGCTTCTTCAGGCTCTTAAGATGTGCACCCAGACATCTAATCTTGGTAGAACTGCGAAATATTTGAAACACCCTTTAAGCTTATTCACAAGTCAACCTTAATATTTTACTCCAAACTCTTAATCAATATATGGAACTTGGATGGGGCAAGCCTGTAATCCCAGTACTCAGAGAACTGGAGGAAGGAGGGCTATGAAATCCTTCTTAGGCAAAGGAGGAGAAAGATCACTGGGTAAAGCACGTGCAGTATAAACTTGAGTTTGGATTCTGGGAACCATGCATGTATGGTGAAAGGTGAGGACCAAGACCTGGGGTTGTCCCTTTGATCGTCACAAAAATGCTGTGAAATGCACATACCTTCACACAAGAATACATACACATATAAACATAAACTAAATGTGGGTTATAAGCTTATTAAAAATAGAATATACTAAGCATTTTCCCCCTAAAAAATTTCTTTGACCAAAAGCTACATTTATTTGTATTTCCTATAAAATTTTAATTGATATACGGACCACTTGATAATGACAAATTCATTAATAAATATATCCATAAAATCTCTGTGTTACCTGTTTGCATGTTGTTTTAAAACAAGGTTTCTCTGTGTAGCCCTGGCTGTCCCTGAATGCAAAGAGATCAAGTACACCCTTTACCTCCTGAGTTCTCTAATTAAAGGTATGCCCCACTAAGCCCAGCTCAGGTTTTAAGAAACCACCTCTTAGCCTAATCTAGTTACTAGCTTTGAAGAGTTCCTATCTTTACCAACAAATACTGACACATTTACAGATGACATGTTTAAGCTGCTTCTAACCAACAGCACATAAATAAAACTACCATTCCAGCCTGGCATGATGGAGCTTGCCTGTGGTCCTAGAACTTGAGAAGCTGAGACAGAAGTATGCTAGTCAGAAATATTTAGCAAGGCTCATCTCAAAACAACAGACATAGTGGCCCAAGATTTTTATTCTAGCACTCCAGGGCCAGAAAAAGGTGGATGAATATCTGTGGGTTCCAAGTGAGCCTGGTCTGCAAAGGATGTTTCAAGTCACCCAGAAATATACAGTGAGAGCTTGTCAAAAGTAATTAAGTAAAACTCTCATTTCTCCCCAACTCATAAAACAAACCAGATTTTGAAATATTATAGTCCCTGCTATGCCAATTTCTGCCTAAGCAAAGCTTTTATCTTCAAATCTCTATATTCATAATACATTGCATAGCAACTATGAGAATTAAGTAAGACAACATATGTAATCTCTAATACAGTGCTTACTAAGTACACAGTGTTTGAAATTGGCAATTAAAATGGCCTCTTGGTGAATTCATTAATTAATCAATGTCTGTAGATCAGTAGACTCATACAGACTGAAAAGACACCAACATACCTTCAGCTTAAATGTTTCTCAATTGTCCCTTACCTACAGAACAGTAATTGACTTATCCAGGACAAAACTTGATCTGTATGCCTATGGTACTTCCAAAATCTCAGGGAAACATCAATTCTTATAGAAAATAGAAACAAAAATTCGTACTTAGTTTTGGTTTTGTTTAAATTGTTTCCTGCCCCACATCCCCATCGTATGACAGGGACTTGTAGCCTAGGCAAGCACAGGATAGGTTAGGGATGGCCTGGAGTCCTGATCCTACCTCAGCTTCCAGAATGAGATGACAGGTGGGTGCCTTCATAGTCAATGTCTTTTGAAGTGCAAAGCTACTAAATCTTAACTTCCAGAGACCTCAAACAGGAAACAGGCCAAATTATAAACAGACAGACAGACCATATTAATGTCACGTGTGCAAGAGCTGGGTGTACTTCAGTGAAGCTACTGCTCAGTGCACAAAGGCTCTGTACTTATTACTTGTACTTTTTATTCCACAAAAAACTTTTGCATAATAAGCATCTTGAATCTTTAAAATAGTAATTATTTTACACAGTTAGGTAGTCTTTGATTAAAAATTTTATTGAGCCCTTAAATTGTTCCAGGTACTGTTGTGCTGTCTACTTTGTTCATAACCCTACGGGTTCAAATTTTACATTAAGAACGATTCTGGGCAGTCCTCACTATTCTGAAAGATGTAACGCATTTTTTTTTTTTTAAATTAGTTATGTGCAAGGCAACTGATAATCCAGAACTTTAAATCCATTCCTGCAAGGCAAAAACTCATATGCCAAGTGTGACAGTCAAAGCTTTAAACTTGTGGAGGTGTTAGGATGTTAACCTGCTAGTACGGAGCCCCAAGGGCTGGTCTCACCACCTTCTACGCTAGAAACCTGAGGACCCCACCATTCGCATAGCCGGGCCAAGCCAGTCAGAAGTAGGCGGAGCTCCCCAATCCCCACCTGCTGTAGGCCCCGGTTCCTGTCTGGAAGACGCCGAGAAATCAAACAGGGGTGCTAGGGCCAGGAGCTCCGCTGGGCCCTATGGGCGCGCTCCTGAGCCACCCCCTTACCCCGGATGCGATTCGGCTCGGCGGCCTGGAGAAAGACCCAAGGACTGGGCTGGAGACCGCCACGGCCCCAGGCTCTTCCCACGGCGCCATCTTGTGAAGGGAAGAGGGTGACACCCGCCGCTCCCTCAGCGGATCCCTACGTCCCAGGCTCCGAAGCTGCTGGAAGGATGAGTCACTAGAGTTGAGGGCCCGCGGCGGCTTGGAGGCCCAGGCCCAGGCCGGGACCACGGAGACCCAGCCCGAGGGCGGCTTACCTGGGGCGCGGCTCCCGGCAGCGAGGCCACGCACGGCCCGGAGATCGGATGCGCCGCGGCTGCAGCGGCGTCGCCTGCTCGCTACTTCTCACACAGGCCGGCGCGGGACTCCGAGCGCCGTGCCGCCCCTGCCGGGCTGCGTCTCCGCCTCTCCGCTCCGCCTTCCTTTCTCCTCCTCCAGAGTCGCCGCGCTCGAGTTCCGAGGACTCCTTCCTCCTCGCCGTCCTCGCCGTCCTCCTCCTCCCTCGGTCTCCTCCCCTCAGACCGCCCCGGCTCCTCACGAACCAAAACACAAACACTCTGGGTCCAGCGAAGGAACTGCTTCCGCCGGCTCCGCCACGTAGCCGCACGCAGCAAAGAACGCCGTGAGGTCACTTCCGCTACCGCGCCTTCGCCATCCAAGTGGCCGCCAAAGGGGCGGGGTTGGGGTCACGTGGCCTTGTCGATCAAGCGCTCGACTCCACCCTTGCCAGCTAAGGGAGCATGGCCCCGCCCTCGCTGACGCCCCCTTAATCTGAACGGACGTCTTGGGGCTCTGCCTGCAAGGCGAGGCAGGAGCGTCAGGAATGAAGAAGGGGGCGTGGGCTTGTGTCACGTGCCTCCGCCAGTTTTCCGGCCCCCGCCCGGGGCCAGACCTACTACTCACATCCTTACTCTGCCTTCCTCTACCGGCCCCGGGGCTCCACCCTCACTACTACCATTGTTATCTGGGCGGCGACGCTCTAAGCCGGCGGGTTGGGAGCCCGAGGGGCGTGGGCCAGACCTGCGTCCAGTGGCTCTCTCAGAGCTGTCAGGGTCCCCAGCACCGTTGCCAGCCTGGCCTGTCTTCCCATTGCGGCGATTCACTCACAGGCCACTCACACCACCACAGTCGTAGCAGTTGTGGGAATAAAAGCAGCTCAGTAAAGGGCTTTAGGCGAGGGCTTGTGTAGCCCTGGAAATGCCCTGCCCTTCCGGGAATTGGCGTGTCTGTGATCTCGGAGAGAATTAAGACTCTTAAATTCAAAAGCTGTCTTTAGACCGCAGACCTCCAAAGAATAACTTGAGAATTTACCTGTGGGTTGTTTTCTTTCTTTTTTCTTTTTTTTTTTTTTTTTGGAGTAAAACGGGGCAAACCCTAATAATTAGTGTTTATTTGGGCTTTGAATTAACTACTAAACACTTTAGAGTCTCCTGAAACATACAGCTGATATTAGGATCACCCACCCACCCACCGATAAGCACAGATGATCACCCGGGAGTCCTGTCATGTTTGTGGAATGAATGAGAGAGACAAATAATTTGGCCAAGATCACAGGTTAGATATATTCTAGCCTGCAGCTGACTCCAGAACACGTTAAGATTCCAACGAACAGCAGCCCAAGATGTTCATGGCTGCCCACAGCATACCTATTTAAAATGTTTTCTTGATCCTCACAGTCAGGTCCGAAAACTCCACTCCCCAAAATTCTGGCACCGGCTTCCCTCCACCAAAAGAGTCATTTCCTCATCCTTGTCAGAGAGGATCTGTGGTGCCTATTAGGATACCAAAAGGGCTGGCCTTCTGACTGACTCAGGACCTAATGGCTCTTCTCAGTTCTTCTCACCCCATCTCACTTCTCCAGCTCATGAGCTTCCTTCTTCTAGTTTCTCATTCCCATATGACCCTACTATTTCTCTCTCTCTCTCTCTCTCTCTCTCTCTCTCTCTCTCTCTCTCTCTCTCTTGACTTCCCACTCCCTCCTTTGGCCTCCTCTCTCATGGTGTCCTTTGCCCACTTTTGTCTTCCTGTCTCACTACCTCACCCCACCCCATGGTCCAGTTCAGTCAGCGGGCCATGTGCAGTCTTTTTCTCTCCCTGCTCTGGATTTTTCCAGATGCCTCTGGCTGTACTCTCCCTCATACCTACAACGAAAACCTTCCCTTCAAACATACCATTGAGTAGTCATGTCCTCAGTTTATACATCTGACACCAAAAACCTCTTTTATACCCATACCGTATGTACATGAATGTTTTGATCAAATCTAACCCCCCCCCCCAATTCCCTTCCCTCCAAATACTCATATTCCACCATGGCTTTTCCTCCTTCAAGTACTCATCTTTTTTTTATCATCATCATCATTTTAAAATTTGATTTTATGTTTATGAATGTTTCCTTGAAAATATGTCTCTATACCATGCCGATCACAGAAGAGGATGTCTTGCCATTTTATGTAAAAGTATCTTCTATTTACTTGAATTGTTATCTCTGCATACTGTCTCAGTCTGCTAACCTAGGCCTAGTCCTGGAAGCTTCTAGCCTCTGTACATTCTAATCTAGGCCTAGAATGTTTTCAGGCTCTGAGGTTTACTGCTGAGTAAGTTCACCCTGTCTAGTTCTTTCTGAACTCTCACTAGCTGTTTCAGTCAGCTGTTCTGGTTCAAACTCCTCTCCAAGGTGACTGATTCAATCTGACTTCTCTCTTGGCCTCTGGCTTTTTGCGCTGCTTGGCGTCAAATTAACTCTGGCGAAATGTTCTAATCTTCTCGTTCCTTCTCATTCTCTGGTGGATTCTGTCTTACCCGTGTCTAGCTTGCTCTCTTTTCAATCTCTCTAAAACTCTCCCAGTAAAAAACTGCCTCCTCTCTCTCTGCACTGTCTCAAGTAGCTTCTCTTTGTTCTTCTCAAGAGAGTTGGGCGTATCTTATCTTGTTCTGTTAAATCTTTCTCCGATTTGTCACTTTGTCTGCCACTCAATTAGACATCACTTTCAAACACGGGTGCTTCCTTCTACAAACTAACTTTATCTCCATTGCTTGGGATTAGAGGTGTGTACTAAGGGCATGTCTGTATTCCAGCCAGAGGGATTAAAGTTGTGTGTGCTAAGGGTGAGCTATACCACAATAAGAGACAGATGATTCCAGTAAACAATAGAACCTTGGGGTTCACAGTGTGGTCATATATTCTGCAACAGGTGTAGAATACCTAGAACTGGAGTTATCAAGTCCCAAAGAAGCGTAGGACAAGTGGCTAACTATGGTGCTTGTCAGCATTCTAAAGTGTCAGACTGGTCTTGCGGCTCCTCTCAGTGCTTACCCTGCCTGCTAGCCTAAGCCTCTCCAGCTCATAGGCTTTGCTTTTCTTCCCTTAG
The DNA here is from genome assembly GCF_011762505.2 of Arvicanthis niloticus. Classification (NCBI taxonomy): domain Eukaryota; kingdom Metazoa; phylum Chordata; class Mammalia; order Rodentia; family Muridae; genus Arvicanthis; species Arvicanthis niloticus. The sequence continues at coordinate 61,230,476 of NC_047674.1, read as the reverse complement.
CTTTTGATTTCTATATAATCCTGTCGTTGCAGCCATAACTCTCTCTTGCTCTTCTGCTCTTGGTCTGCTTACTTTCTCTCCTCTTCTCTTTCCTCCCCCCTCTCCCTTTCTTCCTCTCTCTCCTCTCATGGTTCAGTTTAGTCTACTTGTCATGTTTAGTTCACTACTTTTCTTTCCCTGCTCTGGATTCTTCCAGATGTCCCTGGCTGTAATCTTCTCAACCACACTTTGGAAGTGTTATATCTTCATTTCAGTCATCAGGAGGGACATAAATGACGCCCCCACCCCCAAGGAGCTCAGTCTCTCCTAACTGAATCGAGCTGCTGATTTGATTCTCCTAAGGTATGTATAGATTATTTGGGGTTTTTTTTTTTTTTTTTTTTTTTTTTTTTGCTTCTGCCACTCACCATATTTGATTGTAAATTCTAGAGTCCACATCCTCAGCTACTTCTTCACTCTCCCTGCTCTAACCATTTGTCTCCTTTGGCCCCCGGATCATGCTCTGCTTTGTTGGGCATCTCTCTACTAAGACACTTACTTGCCTCAATTGGAACCTTCCCTTTCCCTCAAAGCCTCTCCCAGTCCACCTCTTTAGCTGTTTTCTCTTCTGTTCTAACCACTCAACTCTCCTCCTCTATTGGGTATCACTCTGGAGCTGCCTGCTTTGTCTCTGTTGGACTACTACAAAAGATACACCCGTGTGCCGGAAAGCTCCTCTTCCCCTACTGGGCCTCTATCATGTAGAAGTGACACCTCTCTTCTGTGATTTGGAACATTTCTCTCTGACAGCCTTCAGTCCACTTGTAGATGTGCAGGATTGAAATTGTTGTCACCACAACACTTCCCTTCCTCTGCTCCCTTCATTCTCAGTTCCTTCCTGAAGCTTCCTTGCCTCCCCCTAGGAGCTGAAGTCTGTAGCTTCTCTATATTCTCCAGAGCCTACTTCTAGTGGTGTTCCTGCTTGTAACTCCTTCCTTACCTCCTCACCATCAGAGCTACCGGCTCTCTCTCCTTATACCTTCCAGGGCCTACATATTGTCACCCTGTTCTCTTCCTCATTTCCCCCTAGGAACTGCCTGGTGAATCCCACAGCTTCCCCATACCCTTCTGGGCCTTTGAAATATTAGAATCCTCCCTCTGGTAGAGTTTCTGTTTGTGACCCTGTCCTTCCTGTCTTTTAGCACCCTCCCAGAAGTTCTGCAGCTTCTCTATTGGTCTGTATGATACTGAAATCTACCCTCTGAAGGAGTTCCTGCTTACAGCCCTCGTCCCTCATGGTGACCCTGTTGTCTATCAGCTCCCTCTTGGGGAGCTTCTGTTGGGCAGAATTCAGTTGTGACTCTTTCTACTTTCCTTTTCAGACTCAGTTTCCTCCTCAGACTGAGAGATTTCATTAAAGCCTTGTTGTATTACTGAAAACAGTTTAGCCATAGCACAGTTTGCTCAATGGCCAAAAATGACACTTGAGTCCCAAATTCTGTCATACAGTAATAACTTCTGCCACTGCACAAATGACCCCCAAATCTCTTAAAGATTTATTTATTTATTTATTTATTTATTTATTTATTTATATAAGTACACTGCAGCTGTCTTCAGACACACCAGAAGAGGGCATCGAATCGAATCACATTACAGATGGTTGTGAGCCACCATGTGGTTGCTGGGAATTGAACTCAGGACCTCTGGCAGAGCACTCAGTGCTTTTAATCACTAAGCTATCTCTCTAGCCCCCCAAATCTCTTATAGCTAAACTTTATTTGCTTTACACTTCCAAAAAGCTCTTATCTCTAAGCTTTTCTACTTTCTGCTCTTGACAATTTTTTATCTCTAGCATTTCTTCATTCTCTGCTCTCAAAAAATCTCTTATAACTATTGTGCAAACTCTTTATCCTAGGATTTGTAAATCCATTGAATATAGGTTAAAAAAAAGTCTGTAAAAACAAACTTGTAACAAAAGGTTGATATTTTTTTAAAAATCTGTACATAGGTAACCTTAATTTGTTACAGAATACTATGTATGTTATTCAATTATTTTTTTAGAATTGTTTGTTTGATTGGTTTTTAAGAAAAATAGACCTACTTACTATATATGTAACTTGGATTCAACTCTTGTTTAGGGGAATAAATTGTTCGTAAATAACTATGTGGCTTGCCTCCATCTTGACTGATGATCTCATCAGGATGGATGCAACCATGTGGCTTGAAGCCATCTTTACTGAGGTTAAAAGACAGTCCATCTCATGAAACTTTACCACCATCTTAATAAAGAAGACCACATGGTATAATGAACTAAAGCAACAATTACAAAAGCTCTTACTCCTACTGAGCCGTCTTCTCATTGCATCTCCATTGTAGGCTACAAAGAAGTGTATCTGCAAAATATTTTGGATTAGAATGGATTTTTGCATGGTGATAAATTCTTAAGATTATGTAAGTATACTCAAGTTATCAAAAACTGACTTAGAGATATATGTCCTAACTACTTATGTCTTTGCTAACTGTTGAACACCATGATTCTAGAAAAATTTAAATAAGGAACAACATATATTTGATTAATAAAGTATGTTTATGTTTAATACATATGGTTTATAAATTCCTTAGCTTAACTCAGGTGAACAGTAATTGACTTGAAGATACATATCTAGCCTCTTTGTCTTCATTGACTTCATTAAGCTTTAGCTATTTGGATAAACTGAATTATCCAAGAACTTGATATTCTGTAAAAATACATTATGAAAGGGTCAGAAAAGTGAAGTTCCCAGTCTCTCTGTGGCTTATGTTTATAGTTTAAAGTTTTATTGTATGCCAAAGGATCTTCAGTTAAATCTTCAACTCAAGATTTTAAGGCTTAAACTTAACAGGGATGAAGCTCTAAAACTCTAATCTGATAAAACGTACTAATTTGTTGTAAACTGTTAAAGATAATTAACACATGGAAGTTAATAGTCAGTTACCTTATAAATATTTAATCAAATTCTTTAATGTGATCAGAAGTATGTTTGTAGTTATGCTGTGTACAAATGTTCTGTATTTTAAAGGGACAAGATTTATTTAGCCTTCTGTTATATTTTCAAGGTTAAACCTAAAGCAATTAACTAAGAAAGTAAAGTTGTTTTTTTTTTTTTTTTTTTTTTTTTTTTTTTTTTTTTTTTTTTTTTTTTTGGTTTTTCGAGACAGGGTTTTTCTGTGTAGCCCTGGCTGTCCTGGAACTCACTCTGTAGACCAGGCTGGCCTGGAACTCAGAAATCCGCCTGCCTCTGCCTCCCAAGTGCTGGGATTAAAGGCGTGCGCCACCACCGCCCGGCGTTGTTGTTTTTTTTTTTTTTTTTTAATCAGGTATATTTAATAGATGGTCCTCAAACTCCTCAGAGATCTGCTGAATATCAAATTTTAATTGTTTAGTTTAAAAAAAATGTCCTGTGACAGACAGAATGCAGGCTCCTAGAGACAACATTAAATGATAGGTTATTTCTCTGATGTCCGTGAAATGAGCCAATTCAAGTCAGACTAGATTACATGTATGTATTAGCCCCAAGGACCAAGGCCAGGGAAGTTACCATGACGAGAGAAAAGGGGGCGGGAGGTGGGGGAAGAGAAAGAAAGAAAGAACTTGTGTGCATGCGTGCAGAAAGGAGAGAGAAGAGACCAAAATGTCTGGATTATATAAGGAAGAGCCTCTGTTGAGAAAGGCAACCCAGCCTCTGAGCTGGAAAATTTAGGGTTGGGGGCAGGGTATGCCAAGTAGGGACTGAGGGATGTTGGGAGAACCTGGAAGCAGATCTGCTTTGGTATGTAAGATATATACTCCAGTCCCTTTACCCAGGATCTGAAAACAAACACTAAGGTCTCTAAAGAAGACAATGAGGTATAAATGACTGAACAAAATGAAGACATGACCACTCTAAGGTTTGGTTGAGGAGAAGGTGAGAAGGTTTTTATTGTCCACATGAGTGAAAGTACAGTCAGAAGCATCTGTAAGAGTCGAGAGCAGGGAGAAAAAGAAATAGACTGAACATAGCCAGCAGCCTGGACGGAGCCATGGTAGGGAAGGGAATGGGAGGAAGAGGGAAGAGAGAGGCCAAAGAGATCCAAGAGAGCACATGGCCAAAATGGCAAGGCTATACAGGAATCAGAAGCAGAGGAAGGAAAGTAAAGCCAGTGGGTTGGAGAGGTTTAGGTGGGGGCTAGCTGAGGAGCTGAGAGGAGCCATAGGTACTGAGTGAAGCCAGTACATGCTTTGGTATGCTAATAGGCATTTCAGTTAGCCACCTGTCCTAAGTTTATCTGGGACCTGACAGACTCCACCTGGATTCTGGTGAGGCTAATAACTACCCCATGACTCACTTGCCACCAGGACCCTGCCAAGACTGTGGACACTGTTGGGTTGACTGACTTACTCTGTTCCACCGAGGTAGGCCCGTTTTTCCCAAGTTCTTCCTCCTTAGGAAAATCTCTCAGAGATTCCGGGTCTGACAGCCAAAGGCCAATGCTGTCCTTCGTGGTAGCTGGCGATGTAACACCGTCCTGTGTGAGAGCTGAAGACACATGAACTGCCCTCAGTGAAACTATTTGGGAGCTAGGGGAACTGTCTAGGTAGTAGGCAAGTGTCTGACATTTTAGTTCATACAGAGGTCATTTGTATTATATACTTCCTGCTTTAATTCATCCTTCTCAGATCTCTGATGATGTTGATGGCTATACTGCAGGCTTATCCTTTTAACAAGAGCAAGCAAACCAGTTCATCTCTGCAAGGTTGCAGCTGCCTGGTCAGTTAATTTCATGTTCAAAAATTAAGACTTGCTTTTCTCTATAGGTATTAGGTCTCCTGTGGAGACTGAAAGACAAACTCACAAAACAGATCTCAGTGTAACTTCTTCTTCTTCTTCTTCTTCTTCTTCTTCTTCTAATTCTACTTCTTATTCTTATTATTCTTATTATTATTATTATTATTATTATTATTATTATTATTATTTTACTATTCATTTGTTTAAAGGAACTTCCTTTGCAATGACTACTTTCAGTAATCAACCACTTATGTTTCATGATAAATGACGGGATAGAAAGAAAAGGTTTGAAGTTTATATATGTTTTGACTGTCTAAGAAAGTTAATTTAGGGGATGTAAACATAAGATGTAAAGGTCTGGATGTGAAAGTGATTTAAAGTATGTAAAAATTTGAAATGGTTCAATTCTTTCCCTCTTATGCTATTGTTATACTAACATTCCGAAAGGTGGGAGTTTTAACATTAATCATTGGAGTTCTGATAAGCATTAGTCTAGCCCTTGTGAAACACCGACCACTGTTATCATAGTCTCAAGCTCAAAAACTTAAATTTCCTTTCTTTGTCTTCTCATTGTGCCGAACACATCTCTGTCTGATGCATCTATAGAGCACTCTGGCCAGAGAAAAGAATACTCATATTTTTAATCCAAAAATGTAGCTTTTGCTATGGCTAAAAAGTGTGAAACGACTGCGTTTTCTACAATGAGGATTTCAGTACAGATTGTAAACTGTGGTGATGATAGTACATCTAAAAATTTTATCTCTTTTTGTAAACCTAAAAAAAAATTCTTGTAAGTTTTAGGGAGTCAAGAGTTGGATCCATTTGTCACAGGTCAAACACACTCCAGATAACTATGGCTGTTAGTCAGCAGCTTTCCACCCACTACCTAGTCCCGAGGGTAGGTGTCATGTGTCCTGTGCCACCCACCACACACACACTCTGCTTTCCCCCTCTGTCTCTCCCTCTCTCCCTCTGTTTGCTTCTCCTAGTCTTGGAACTATTTCTATATCCTCAACTACCAGGACTACAGGTCTGGAAATTTCAAGTGTACACCCAAGATAAACATCGTCCCCTGAGCTCCTTAACTTTACTTTCTGTCCTTAGTCTATATCTCTCCCAGCAGATTTCCAATCAACTGAAGATTGTAAACTGCTCCAAATTAGAACCAGTCAGCTCTGGACTTGCTGAAAGCAGATGAAAACTAGATACATAGCTAGAGAAACAGATGTCCCCCAGCCTTCTCTCTTCCTTCCACGACTTTGACCAACATTCCAGCCTTCCTGAGCCCCCGACAGTGATGCCCTAATTTCAGCTAAAAAACAGAAGAGATTTCACCTTATCAATAAATGTCAAGTCCCAAAGACCCCCTTAGTATCTGTAGCTCCTCTCAGTTCTTCTCACTCCCGGCCCCACCCTAAACCCGTCTTGCCTGCTTTACTTCTTTTTATAGCTTTTTTTTTTTTTTTCTAAGACAGAGTTTCTCTGTGTAAACCTCACTGTCCTGGAACCTGCTCTGTAGACCAGGCTGGCCTTGAACTCACAGAGATACATCTTCCTCTGTCTCCCAAGCGCTGGAATTTAAAGGCCTATGCCACCAATGACCACCTTCCTCTAGCTTCTGATTCCTGTATACCCCTGCCATTCTTGGTTCTCTTAGTCCTCTGCTCTTGGCTTTTGGTCTGCTTCTCCTCTCTTCTCTCTCTTTCTTCTTCTTCCTCCCCTTGATACTCTCCCTTCTCTCTCTGTTAGCATTCCTTCTAGGCTCTGCCCAGTAGTTACCAAGAGTCATAAAGCTTGCTCCTCAAGCTCTGTTCCTCTCCCTCTCTCCCTTTGCCCCTTCCTCCTTCTCCCTTCCTTCCCCTCTTTCCCTCCTTTCTTCCCTCCTTTCCCTCCCCCTTTTATATTAAATTTGTCTCCTGGCCTTATTCATCAGAGGGAATGCCTCCTCAACAAGGGCCTACCCATGTGCTCCCTTCAACTGCACCACCATCATTGTTTTATAAAACACAACCCTCTTTCTCTCCTCGCATGGTCCAGATCAAACTATTGGTAATGTTTAGTCCACTATTCTCCCTGCTCTGGACTCTTCCAGATGCCTCTAGCTGTACTCTTTCTCATATCTACAATAAAAACCTTCTCCTTAGCCATCCCTTGGAGCAGTCATGTCCTCTTTTTATTCAGGAGTTATGGACAAATGTGAGCCAACATGTAGGTGCTGGGAATTGGACCCCAGTGCTCTGCAAGAACAAATATTCCTAAACATTGGACCATGTCTCCAGCCCCCTGAGTCTACTTAGTGCTGTAAGTACGTGTAAGGGCTTATGACCATATCCTAGAACATGACCAGCCTATCAGGAGAACCATCAGAAGAAACTAACTTTTTCTTTTGTAGCTGTGAATTTTACAGTAACTCCTTAGCTATGATTAGACCATGAGTCTGTCCTCCAGTCATGCTGGACTTTTGGCTGGATTGAACTTGTTGCAGGTGTTGTGCATGCAGTCATAGCAGCTATGAGTTCATTTGTGAAACATCTCTGTCATGTCTGGGAAAACCCTGTTTCTTTGACATGGACCTGGGCAGAACTATCCTGTGGGTTGCTCATTCCATGTTATGCAATGGAGATGATTTGAACCCTTGAACAGCCAGTCTTTCAGAGCAACTCCCTGCTTAGTAAAAAGGCAGAATGTGTCATATATAAATATCTGTGACAGTTTATCCCTAAGGGCTTGTTCTAATATACTAGTCATGTTAATAGCTTGTAACAACAACCCGAGGAATCAGGAAACAGGATAGATATGTCACATCAGTTTTGTCATGTCAACAGCATGCCACAAACACAAACCTATTTTCTAAACTTACTTCTACTTAGTGACACATTAGTAGTCGTCTAGTCTTGGCACTTACTGCAGCATCTTTTTCAACCCTCTTTTCTTTCCCTCATAAACCATTATCCATTTTCATCACTAAAATGTATGTAATTTCCAGACTTTGTTTAATCCCAATATGTGGTTCATGTTGGTGTTCAGATGAACTGGAATTAACATGTACTCATGCCTTTTAAGCTCATTCCTCACGTGTTTGCCTGTCATGCTCTGACCCAAAAATGTTTGGCAGTATCTTATTAATTGCTAATGGAGCCAATCCTTAAACTCGGATTTCACCTTGCATTTCCTTCATCCTAGTTCTTTAAAAAGTTGTTAAATTAATTTAGTGTCTTGAGTTAGAACACGCATGCCATAGCTGGATGTATGGAGATCAGATGGCAACCTGTAGGAATTGATTCTCTTTGTCTACCATGTGGGTTCTGGACATCGAATTTAGGCCATCAGGCTTGGTGGCAAACGGCATTACCCCTTCTGATGGCTATTTCTGTTTGTCAATTTGACTACATTTGGAATGAACTAATGGAGGGCATACCTGTGATCAAGATCTTGAGGCATAGTGGCCTTGAAAAGTTTAGGCCAAGGGCAAGGTAGTAGACACTTTTAATCCCAGGAGACAGAGGGAATCATATCTCTGAGTTTAAGGCCAGCCTGGGACAGAACAAGTTCCACATCCAGGCATGGTGGTACACACCTTTAATCTGGGCCATACCTTCTGCTGGAGACCTACATAAGGACAATGGAAGAAGAAAGGCTTCCTTTTTCTTTGCCTGCTTGCACTTACTTACATCTGTTGGAACCTACTTCTTTGGGATTCTAGCTTATACAGAAGGACAGCTGCAACTGCCTCATGGGACTGAGAAACTACTAGATTCTTGGACTGCCCATTCACAACTGACCATTGTTGGGTTAGTTGGACTACAGACTGGAAGTCATTACAATAAATTCCTGTAATTATATAGAAAAATTCTGTAAGTGCTGTGACTCTTGAGAATACATATATACATATATGTATGTGTGTATATGTATATTCTCCTTGAGAACCTAATATCCCTGATCCATATACCTATAGCTTCCATCTCCCCAGATTTGCTTTGTGTTCTTACTATGCATTTCAGCCCTTTGAATATGTACCTTTGTTCCCATGTTGACATCTTTGCTCTCTTTGCTTTCTACCTGGAACACTACTGCTGTCCATCACTACTGGTCCACCTCAGCCAATATACCAGTTCCTTAGCATTCTAAGAAACTTCTATTGGACTTAATTATCTTAATCTACATAAAGAAAAACTCACTACAGAGATTCACACTCTATAATGATTCTAATCTACCACATTTTATAGTTAGTTTTTTCTTAGCCCTTCATTTACTTATGATTATAAAGTTTTTAAGGATCAGACTCTTTGGCATTTGCGTGCGCGCGCACACACACACACACACACACACACACACACACACATCCAACACCAGTGAGAAGTGGAACCACTCTCTCCCCTGCTTGAGCCTGCATGTTTCAGAGCTCATAGCCCTGTGCTCCCCACCTTTGCCTATACCAGAGGAAGTCAAGTAGTTGGTTGCTGCCAGGTTAAACTTCCTCTCTCCTTATAAGGTCAGGTCCAGCAAGCACCTGGAATTCTTTTTTATGCAAATGAGGCATCCTCAGCTCCAACCACCACTCAATAGCCTCTACACACCCCTAAAGGTTTAAAAAGTCTTTGTCCTCACCCCTAATAAATCAGCTGTTCCCTGAAGCCTGTCTCCTAAGAGTCTGTCTCTTGTCTAAGCACGCTGTTCTTGCATTTCTCCTATTCTCCACCTGGTGACTCCCTACAATATTAATATTAATTAATGTAATATTAATTTCATTGCTGCTTTATAACTAATTTTGCTACTGTTGTGGATTGTAATGTAAATATCTGTATTTTCTGACGGTTTTTGGTGACCTCTGTGAAAGGATAGTTTGATTTCCAAAAGGGTCATGACCCATAGGTTGAAAACCACAGTTCTATTCTAGAATATTGCTTCCTCATTCATTTTTATCTGCTGATTTTGTCTTTTAATTCTTTATGAATATACTATATTTAACAATTTAGTAAGACTGTCTACCTGGAAGTGAGCTGACCCACTGGCCTACAGTTTCGAAGATCTAGTATTTATTTAGTTTATTGGTGGTACCAGGAATTATAGACCAAGGACTTCCATGTATTTCTCATGGGTTCTGTTTAAATGGAATGCCGTAATAAGTCTTTGCTGTTAGGTTACTGATACCATGCTACCATTCCTACCTTCTCCCTGCCTACCTTCCCTTCCCCCATAGATAACTGGACAGAACCGATGATTACTCATATTTTAGTGTCTAATGTGGAATTCTGGTAGTTAATAGAAATTGTTAAAGCAAGACATAAAATGGATGGGCCTCATTACAATTGTAATGAATTAAAATACTGTGCATAGTATCCATATTGCCTTCCACTCTCCAGACACAGGATCACAAATTCCCCGGTGTCTGGGCTTCTATTAACTGCTCATAGCTTCCATATTGTCTTCAAGGTATCTTCTTTATTTTATTTTATTGTTTTGGAATAAGGTTTTCCTATGTAGCTCTGGCTGTCCCAGAACTCACTATGTAGACGGGGCTAGCCTTGAAGTCACAGAGATACTCCTGCCTCTTCTTCTCAAGTGCTGCACCACTGTGCCCAGCTTCTTCATATATCTTCAGCCCCTGTTTATCTGAAGATTTAATCTTTGCATATATGGAAATGGATGGTTGCATTTATTTTTGTTGTTTTGAAACTGTTTTACTATGTAGCCAAAGCTGGTCTGAACACTGAAGATTCTCCTGCCTCTTACTTCAAACAGCATTGAGATTATTAGAGATGTGTTAGCATACCAGTTCACTATTTATCTGTTGCAGCTCTTAAGACAGCCTCAGGTGTATAGCTTAAATTTACCTGTAATTCCCCCAATCCTCGAGTTTTTACTTTTGCAGAGCTGAGATTAAAGGTATGAGCCACCATGCCCAATTGACTCACTTTCATGTTTTATTTTTTTGTGACAATGATATTTGAGCCCAGGTTCCTTCACGTGCTAGTGACCCTACATCTGAGCTAAGCCTTTCTGTATATTTTATTTTATTTTGAGGCAACTCATTTGTGTCAAAAACAACAAATGGCATAGTAGTTAATGTAGATTGTCAAGTAGAAAAGATTTGGAATCATCTAGGTGACAAGGGTATATACCAACCTGTAAGGAATTGTCTTAAGTTAATTGAAATTTGAAGATCCACCTTATATATGTTGGCAGCATTCCCTGGCTAGTGTCCTGGGCTACATAAAAAGGAGAAAGCATGTTGATCACCATCACATATCTCTCTCTGTCTCAGTTGCTTTCCTATTGCTATGACAAAACACCATGACAAAGGCAACTTATGAAAGAAAGCATTTAATTTAGGGCTCACAGTTGCAGAGGATTAGATTCCATGATTCTATGGCCATCTGGACCATTATGGGGAGGAACATGGTAGCAGGCAGGAAGACATGGTGCTGGGGCAGTGGTTGAGAGCTTAAATCTAACCCAAACGTATGTGGTAAAAAGAGAGGTTAACAGAATAATATGGGTGTTTGAAACCTCAAAGCCCACCCTGAGTGATACACCTCCTCTAACTCGGCCACACCTCCTAATTCTTCCCAAAGGGTTCCAGCAAACATAGTTGTCCATACCACACTCTCTTCTTCCTGACTGTGGATATTATGCAATCAGCTATTTCAGGCTCCTGTGTCTTGATTTTTCTGCAATGATCGTACCCTGGACTTGTAAGTGAAAATAAACACTTCCTT